>NC_044996.1:59727971-60022037 GCF_008728515.1 Papio anubis
ATATACTACAATTTGTTTAAGCATTCACCCATTGAAAGAAATATATTTTATTGCTTCAAAGCTGGCAAGGATGCAATCCCATTACTGGGTATATACCCAAAGGAATATAAATCATTCTATTATAAAGATACATGCACATGTATGTTCATTGCAGCACTATTCACAATAGCAAAGACATGAAATCAACCTAAATGTCCGATAGACTGGATAAAGAAAATACGGTACAAATACACCATGGAATACTATGTAGCCATAAAATGGAATGAAATCATCTCCTTTGCAGGGACATGGATGGAGCTAGAAGCCATTATCCCCAGCAAACTAACACAGGAACAGAAAATCAAATACCCCATGTTCTCACTTATAAGTGGGAGCTGAATGATGAGAACACATGGACACATGGCGGGGAATAACACATACTGGGGCCTGTCAGAGGATTGGCATGGGGGAGGGAGAGCATCAGGAAGAATAGCTAATGAATGCTGGGCTTAATACCTAGGTGATGGGATGATCTGTGCAGCAAACCACTATGACACACATGTTTACCTGTGTAACAAACCCTGAGAGTGTAAATTATTTCAACCATTATGGAAGACAATGGGGCAATTCCTCAAAGACCTAAAGACAGAAAGTCCATTTGGCCCAGCAATCCCATTACTGGATATATACCCAAATAAATATATATCATTCTATTATAAAAACACATGCACACATATGTCTATTACAGCACTTTTACAATAGCAGAGACACACAATCAACCTAAATGTCCATCAATGATAGAGTGGATAAAGAAAATGTTGTACATATACACCATGGAATATTATGCAGCCATATACGAAAACAAGATCATGTCATTTGCAGGGATATGGATGGAGCTGAAGGCCATTATCTTTAGCAAACTAACACAGAAACAGAAACCCAAATACATGTTTTTGGTTATAAATTGGAGCTAAATTATAGAACACATGGAAACATAGAAGAGAACAACACACACTGGAGCCTATTGGATGGTAGAGGGTGGGAGGAGAAGAGGTTTGGGAAAAATAACTAATGGGTACTAGGCTTAATACCTGGGTGATGAAATCATCTGTACAACAAACCCCCATGACACACGTTTACCTATGTAACAAACCTGCACCTGTAACCAGAACTTAAAATAAAAGTTAAACAAAAAAGAAGAGAAAGAAAAGAAGAAAGACATCTAGATTGATTTTAGTGTTGAGTTATAATGAATAAAGCAGAAATAAACATTAAGGTACAGGTATTTGTGTGAACATAGTCTTCACTTTGGGGTAAATGCTCTGGAGTGCAATTACTGAGTAACATAGTACTTGCAAAATTAGTTTAAAAGAAAGTGTCATATTCCTTACCAGTGACTGTACTGTACTACATTTATGCCAGCCATATATGAATGGTCCAGATGCTCTGCATCTTTGCTAGCATTGGGTGGTGTCATTATTTTCTATTTTAACCTTTATGATAGGTCTGAAGAGATATCTCATTGTGGTTTCAATTTACATTTTCATAATGTGAAATTATGCTGAATATATTTTCATGTACTTATCTGCCATCTGAATATTCTCTTTAGTAAAATGTCTGTATGTATTCTGTCAATTTTCTATTTGATGGTTTTTTCACTGTTGGGTTATGAGGGTTTTGATAAGGGGCTTTTTTCTTAGAAATTCTAGATACAAATTTTCGGTAGATACATGGATTGCAAATATTGTGTCTCAATTTGTAGTTTGTATTTTCATCCTATTCAAGAGTCCTTTTTTTGTAAAGTAATAATATGAGAAAGTTCCTTGCTAGCCTATAAGAATGCCATTCATTTTGTGTGTTGATCTTGTGTCCTGCAACTTGATGAAAACTGGAAAGAATTTTAAAAAATTATTAACACTTTCTATGTAGATAATCACACCATCTTCAAATAGGGATGGTATATTAGCTGTAAGAGGTTTTGCTGAATTTCTTAGGATTTTCCATATACTAGATCATGTCATCGCCATGAAGAGTTTTTTTCTTCCTTTCCAATATGGATGTATTTTACTTCTTTCTTCTTGCTTTATTGCAGTGGTTAGAAATTCTGGTAGTATGTTGAATAAGAGTGGCCAAAGTGGACAGCATGTGCTTCCTGATCTTAGGGGGAGAAAGCACTCCATTTTTCACCATTAAATATCATGTAATCTCTAGATGTTTTTTTAGATACTCTTTATCAAGTTGAAGAAGTTCCCTTGGTATTCCTAGTTTTCTGAGAATTCTTATCATAAACGGGTATTAGGTTTTGTCATGATTTTTGTGCATCAATTGATATAATAATATAATATTCTTTTATAACCTATTCATTACATGGATAGATTTTCATATGTTGAAACAGTCTTGACACTTAGAATAAATTCCATTTGGCTATAGTGTATAAATATTTTGTACATTACTGTGTTCAATTTGGTAAATTTTTATTGAAGATTTTGCATTTATGTTTATAACAGATATTGGTCTGTAGTTTTCTTCTTGTTTATACTGTCTTTGTTTGATTTTGGTAGCAGGGTAATAACGGCCTCTTAAACTGAATGAGAAAATGTTCCCTCCTCTTCTATTTTCTAGAAGATATTCTATACAATTACTAATTAATGTCATGCCTGGTGATGTTTGATTCATAGCTGTGGAAGTTGTAGCAACACTTGGCTTCATGACCTTAGAAACAGCAAGAGCCGGCAGGGCGCAGTGGCTCACGCCTGTAATCCTAGCACTTTGGGAGGCCGAGGCGGGTGGATCACGAGATCAGGAAATCGAGACCATCCTGGCTAACGCGGTGAAACCCCGTCTCTACTAAAAAATACAAAAAATTAGCCGGGCGTGGTGGCGGGCGCCTGTAGTCCCAGCTACTCGAGAGGCTGAGGCAGGAGAATGGCGTGAACCCGGGAGGCGGAGCTAGCAATGAGCCGAGATCGCGTCACTGCACTGCAGCCTGGGCTACAGAGTGAGACGCGGTCTCAAAAAAAGAAAGAAGAAAGAAGAAAGAAGAAGAAGAAAGAAAGAAGAAGAAGAAGAAGAAGAAGGAGAAGGAGGAGGAGGAGGAGGAGGAGGAGGAGGAGGAGGAGGAGGAGGAGAAAGAGAAACAGCAGGAGCCATTGCTAAGACTGCCAGTCAAATAGCAAGACAAATTCATGGCTTTGAGATAATGCTTGAACTGAATGTGTAACACGTGGTTTGGTGTTATGTAAGGTTTTAACTGATTTTTTGCTACATGGTTCCTCAAAGCAGTAAAGTTTTTAACTTCTTTAGAATACTTCCATTTCTTTTTTTTCTCTGAATAAAATATTTGCCAAATATGTGCATGTCTAGCTCCTTTTGGTCACTTATAACTCAGCTCACCTATCACCTCCTTAGAGATCATCTCTGATTCTCTTAATAAAAGGAGATTACAGGTAACTCTCCAAAATGTTGCCTTGGTTTGTTTTATCTGAAGCACTTATCACAATCTTGTTTACTTATTTATGCTTTTTTCTTTCCAACTCTAGAACATAACTGCATAAATGTAGTGATATTATTTTTCTTGTTTACTGCTGCATTTATACTACCTATAATGGATCTGGCACATTGTCATTATTATCGTAAACGTCTTCATTTTAAAATATTACTAATGTACTTCCTAGTGGACATGTGGTGAGCAACTTAGATTTCCCTTCAAGACCATGACACTCAGGCTTTCAGCTGCTGGGCTTTCTCTGTGTCCCTCTCTGGGGAATTGCCCTCTGCTAAAAGAAGATACCTCACCAAAGTCATATCCCTTCCTTAGAGGTAGCTTGCATCCTCTCACAGGTCAATGGAGGAATGAAAAGGCCTGGCTCTATTGCCCCAGTGCAGCACATTTCTGAGGGGTCACACCAAGGTCAGAGCTCCTTTTAAGATGGGCTGAGGTCACTGTTGTGAAAGCATTGCAGTTTTATTTCACCTTCTACCCAGTCCTGCTTCCTTCAGGGCCTTACAGGGTTGATTCCAAGAGCTCTCCTCAATAATCTTTTGAATCCAAATTTCTGTCTTAGAGACTGTTTCCTAGGGTACTTGACAGAAAGCAGCTACTTCAGAAATATTTCTCAAATCTAACTTTTTCATCCAACTAACACTGACATATTATCAGCCTTCTTACTTACTATTTGGATTATTTCAACAGTCTTCTTTAGCCTCTCCTCTCTACCAGTTTTAGAATTCTTAGTTCTAAATCCCTTAAACATGATTGAGTCATGGCTCCCACTGGAAATCTAATAAAGATTTGTCTTCTTCCTCTACCCCCTATCAAATACATGTACTTTTGCACCTAATACAAATTGTTGCATATTATTTTCATGGGCTAGGACTTCTTGAAACTCATCTATAGAACCTAGTTTAAGAAGTTCTGTTTGAAAGACTTAATTGGAACAACTGAGTAGGCAAAATATAAAATTATTTACACACTTATTTTTAAGAAAAAATAGAATATAATTTTTTATATATCTTTATTGGCTCTTACAAACTCTTAGAGGCTCTTTCTCTTTGAAGGGGATTGGCTGTACAGTAGTGGTTCTAATATAAAGTAGTAAGTAGTTCTTATTTCATATGAGTAAGTAATTTGTCCCCGTTAATTTTGTATAATATAAAATGAAGAGAATTTTTTGAATGCAAATGGACTACTAATATGCATCATTTTAAATTGCTGATTAAATTAGTTAAAATCAAGAGAGTCACGAAAAACAGCAAGCCACATGTGCTTTTCAGAAATGTGAAAGCAGAATAATTTATCTATTAAAGTTAAAATAATAATATTTAAAACACTGAAATATATGTCTGATTGACTCATGGTCATTAACTCAATACAAATGAAAATCTTCTAATTATTTTATAATGATATTGAGGCTCAATTTGTTATTTTTCTATGAAGAGGAATTTTTTAGATGAAGAATTTCATTACAAAATCATTCATTTCATTACACACAGTCATTACAAAAAACATTTTGTTAACATTCTGTGAAATTTTATAGGGAATGCAGATCTTAATAACTTCATGTTTATTCAGCATTTTTTAGGTATCAGACAGTTTGTTACACACTTTAAATCAAGTAGTCCATTTAACCTTCAAAACTACCTTAAAAAATGATTTTGAACCCCATATTGTAAATCAAGAAAGACAGAGCAAGCTTGTCTCACCCAGGGCCTGCTGGCTGCATGCAGCCCAGGACAGCTTTGAATGTGGCCCAACATAAATTTGTAAACTTTCTTAAAACATTTTTTTTTAGCTCATAAACTATCATTAGTGTTAGTGTATTTTATATGTGGTCCAAGATAATTCTTCTTTCAATGTGGCCCAGAGAAGCCAAAAAATTGGATATCCCTGACTTAGAGGTTCTGCAATTAGCCCAAGGTCACACAGGTAGTGAGTGAAGAACCAAGACTCAAACTCATGACTATAGTATCTTTATAATGTAAAAAGTCCTTTAAAAGGATCTATATTTAAATTCATCCCCAGTAGTGTAACAATATATATTTCTATTTTCCCTATATTAGATAACTATTGCTGTATAGAAAACCACCTCAAAACTTAATGGCTTAAAGCAGTAATCATTCATTTGCTTGCAACTCTGTGGGCCATCAATTTGAGGTAGTCTCAGCCAGGATGGTCCATCTTTACTCTGTGAGGTGTTGGCTGGGGTCAGTGTTCAGTCTAAGGCCACAGTTTGCATAAATGGAATGGCTGGGATTACCAGTCCTCTCTCACTACATGATCTCTCATCTCCCAACAGACTAACATGGTCTTAGTCAAATGGTGACAGCATTTCTAGAAGGAGAGAATGGAGCTATTAGGCCTCCAGAGGCCTAAGTTTAGAAAGTGCACCACATTAATTCTGTTTCATTCGGTTGATCAAAGCAAGTCAAAAGCCAGTCCAGATACATAGACTTTAAAACTGGATTCCATCTTTTGATAAAGGGAGATGAAACTAATTTTTGATAATTTGAGATTTTGTATATTCCCATTAATAGTAATAATAAAGGCCTATAATTTATTACTTGATTGCTATTTTTAATAACTACTTTATCATATTTAGTATAGTAATCAAAACAAAGATTCTTGAAATTATCAAGATAAAAGTGAAAATACTGAAAAAATGGTATTATTATTGGTAAATTAATATGGTAGATTCAAATGTAATTAGTTTGTTCAGTAGAAGCAATAGAGGTTTCTTTAGAATATACTGTAAAGTAAAATTCTGTTTTAAGTTTAGTATCTTATTTTTGAAGCAACTCAGGAACATACATCTTTTGACATTTTTTATTAATATATAAGTAGTTTCTAATAGTTTAAAAGAGCCATAGAATTTAAATTTATCACTGTTTTCTGATAAAATCAAAGTTATTTAAAAATATTTTATCTTTGGAATACCTAAATGAATACATTGAAATATTCAGATAACAGAAGCAGAAAGATTCAACAACTGATGCAATTATCTTGTCAACAAGTTGCAGAAAATTATGCCTTTAGCTAAACATATTAATGCTTGGAAATTCATTTTTCTTTTAAAACTTTCTGGTAGGTTAAAAATAGCAATTGATGAAAATGCATTAAAAGAAATATAACTCATAATTATTTGCAGAATTATAAAATGGTTAAAATGTTGGTGCAAAAATATTATCAGCTTTTATTTCTGTTTTAGAATAATTTTCTCCTAAAATTAATGAAAACATTAGGTACTAAGTACTTTAGCAGTTGGCAAGCCAATATTGCTTTGTGTGTTTTCCAATGATTAAGACTAATCATTCAGATGATTTCTATTAGAATTTCTCTTTCTCTGTTAAAAAATAACTTTGTTTGTAAAGTCAAATACTGAGCTTTCTTTTCAACCTGAGTATTGACTTATTCCTTTGTCTAATGGAGAGCAGTAACTTCTACATTCTGGGAAGAATACCAAGCATAGGATACCCAAACTGATAAACTGCTGTACTATTCCTTATTTATTGACTATCAAAGTCCAGTTAAGATCCAATTAAAGTTTAAGACAAAAGAAGAGGAAAAAATTAACAGTAGATCAGCAAACACACAAAACTTCTTGTGGAATAAAAGTAGAAATATTTGGCTCTAGAATCATGAGCTTAACTATTCTTGAAAAATATACAAGGTTCCTTCCCACCTCACCTAATGAACACGTTTTACTCTATAGAATGATTACATCCTAAACTCGATTAACATTGGTGATTTCTGACTAAAATCATCCGTGCCCACAATACACATCCTCTCAGGTGGCAGACACCCTGATGATTTACCTTTTCGCTATCTTGCATAGTTGGCACGAATGACATGAGAGGGCTAAATAAAGACTTGATGTAAACATTTTTTTCAGGGAATATAGCTTATCAAAAACCATCAGACATTTTCCAAACTTGGTATGGGTAATAATCTTAGTAAATGCAATGCAATTAATACTCATAGAATACCAGGTCTATAAAATTACATTTGATTTAATGTTTACAACTCTCTCTCTTATGCATTACTATTTCTATTCCCCAGACAAGTAAATTGAAGTCCCGAGAATTTAGTGGAGGATAGAGATAAGATTTAATTCAATTCTTTTTCAAAATTTAGGAGTTCTGTGAACAGTAAATGAGATCAGAGTCTAGGAGATCTGAATTCACAAGGGGGCTTTATCCATAGAAAACATCATAAAGCAGGCTATGCCTATTCATACCGACCTAAGTCTCAAAAGGGAATTGACTTAAATGTAAGCTCCATACCTCACTGAGTTCTCAAAACTGACCAGCACACCGTCTAATTTTGGATGCACATTTCTATATATGTCTTTGTCTGCATATGTTGATTTCTTTTGATGGAGCAAAGTACTTCATTATCTAGGTCTGAAGCATGCACAAAGAAAATGAAATGACTGGGATAAGAATCAGATCATATTTTTGAATTTTAATTCATTTAAGTTAATTAAAGATGTCATATCTTCGTATGAATTGGATTTAATTCATGTATTGAGTTCAAACAGTTTCTTAAGGGAAAAAATTATTTCCTGAAGTATTCAGATAATAGTAGCAAAGGTCTTTTAAAAGTTATACTGATCTAATTTTCTGTGTTCACTGTTGTTTACATACATTAGTATATATTAAACTTAGGCGCACAATTTCACTTATAAAGTATTATTTTATAACTTTTCTCAACACATATAATTCTAAATGCTGACTTTGCATGTAGAACTTGCTTCGATACTAGTTATACTTTGATATTTTAAATGTCAGCAGCTCATCTTTGATGAGCAGCTTAACAATTCTAAAATAGCATGTATATTATTTTAATAAAGGAGAACCAGTCTGCAAACTCATGTCAATAATTTCTTCTACTACATACAAAGTGTCTATTGTTAAAAATGGTGAGTTGAAAATCAGCTAGCTAGTGTCCTTTTCAACCCCATAATGTCGTAGTAAATTTGACTGTAATATATTTAAGCTACTAAAGACTCACTTATACCCAAACATGAAAAGAATATTAATGTAGCACTGGAAGTTTGAATATGAGCATCAGAATGATGTTCTTTTCCTGTAGACATTATATCATATTAACAGATGGCTCGCTTTTTTGCAAAGGAGATTTTTTTACTGCTACAAAAAACACTCATGGTATAACTGAAAAGACAGTTGGACAGGGAGTGAGAAGATTGAGTTTCAGTCTAAGTTTTTTTATAATTCCACTTACACAACCTGAGGTAAGTCAGTTTTAGAAACTGAAAAATTTTTTTAGAAGTTTATGTTAACATTGTGGATATTAAAGAGGAAATTTGAAATAGGTATTTGGTATCAACCTTAAAGAAGAGGAAGAGAGGATCACAAAATACCACTTTCTTTAAAATACCATTAGAGGATCACAATCCATTAGAGAATTTTTAAATAAATTAAGTGAACCAAAATTAACATTTTTAAAGAAATAATTAAGAATACAGTACAGTAGAAAATATTTGTGTCTCACAGATAGCAAGTGTACATACTCTGTAAGAGTTCTTTCAGTTATATAAATGTCTTGTGGTTTGCCATTAAATGTTAGATCAACTTTTCCCCAAATAAACTTAGTGTAAATATTGAGACACCAAGAGGGTATAGGAAAAGGCATATTGTTAACATAAAGAGGCTTCCTATGAAGAGCAAGGAAGACACAAAACTTGGTTCAAATGATTTAAGTGAAGGGAGGGGCCAGTGGCTTTGTTTTTTATTGTGATTTGGAAGTAGGGCTGGCTGGAGTGAAGGTTTTTAGGGTTTGAGTGGTTTGCACTACTCTCTGACACCAAAAAAGCAAACTAGAGAATGTATATGTTGTTTCATTAATTTTCTCAGCTTTGAGAAAAAGAGGAAAATGGAGTGGTTGAGCTTTGAAGCTTTCGTGGTCAAACATCAAAAATGAATTCAGAATCTTTGTTATGAGAGATATCCACGTGTATAACTGGTCACTTCTTATTGAGAAGTGCTATCAAAAAAATTAAAGTTTCTATTATCATGCAGTTTTACCACTTAATATTGAGGAAAATTTCAAGTATTCAACACATTTCAAAATATTAGAAATCTGTAAGTTATCTTGTGAGGGGAGAGTTCCAGTTTATGTGGTTTCTATCTACTTATTTATCCCCAGTGCAAGGGGATTTCTGCAAGTGGAAAGAGACCTTCTTTGCTAATAGATATATAGGTTGTACTTATACAAGAATCATGGTGTGTTAGCCATCGCTCAAATTACAACCGATGATCAGGAAACCATGTCCATTGGTAGGCCGGTAGGAGTATTCTATCCACTAGTATCACAGGACAATCGACCTATCAGAGAATATGTCAATATCTCTCAGCCAGGTATGAGAGTCTCCTTAGAAATTTATACTCCTAGCCCTGGTGGATATCATTTTCCAGAAATATATTCCTGACTTGGAGCAACCCCAGTTGTTTGGCACCTCACTCGTGCCATGGATAACTGCTTTGAAGTAAGTGGTATTTTGTGGCGCTTTCCTTCTTCATTTTTCTAAAAGTTAATACTAAATACATATTTCATATTTCCTCTTTAATATTCACAGCATTAATATAAACAACCCATATCTCAGACTTTTAGCATCATTGTGTAATATGCCTAACCATATAAGTTATAATTTTACTGATAAAATCATGTTTTATTTTTAATTTCTCTCTTTTGTGAAAGATTTAAAAGATTCTCCTTCCTAAAATATTTCTATATCCTAAATTATTGCATCCCAAATATTAACTAAGGATTCATTGACCAGTAAAATCTGATTAGAATGAACTTGAATCCCTTTCTAGGTCTTATGAAAGTGTCAAACTGTTTCCAGAGTTCTGTGAATTCCTAGAAAACCTAGGTTCTCATAGTCACCAAAGCTCTAGGCTGCTACTTCTGATGAATTACTTCCGTTTATGAATAATTTCTCAAAGCTATATTTTTTCTCATTCCTGTTTGCCTTGCATTATGTGAAGAAAGAAACAATTTGTGTGTGTGTGTGTGTGTGTGTGTGTGTGCGCGCGCGTGCGCGTGCGCATATGTGTATCTGGAGTCGAAGTCCCACTCTGTCATTCAGGATGGAGTGCTGTGCCATGATTATAGCTCACTGCAGCCTCAAACACCAGGACTCAAGTGATTCTCCTACCTCAGCCTCCTGATTAGCTGGCAGTACAGGTGCATGTCACCATGCCTGGCTAATTGTTTTTGTAGAAATGAAGTCTCAGTATGTTGTCCAGACTGGTCTTGCATTCATGGCCTCAAGCCCTCCTCCTGCCTTAGCCTCCCAAAGTGCTGCAATTACAGGTATGAACCACTTTACCTGGTGTGATTAGCATGACTTACTTAAATTTTTTAATTTTAATTTTTGTGGGTACATAGTAGATATATACATTTATGGGGTAAATATATATATGTATATATATAATGAGATGTTTTGATACAGGAATGCAATGCATAATAATCATATCAAGTGAAATGGGGTATCTATACCTCAAGCATTTATCCTTTTTATTGCAAGCAATCCAATTATACTATTCAAGTTATTTTAAAATGTAAAATTAAATTATTATACGGTTTGTGGAAAAGTGTTTTTTTTCTTCAAATGTATTAAAACATTGCAAATATATATTAGCATTATCATTAACTAAACTCCATGATTTATTCAGGTTTCTTTGGTTTATTTTCCAGAGTTCCATCCTGGATACATCCTTAATTTAGTCATCATGTCTCCTTAGGATCCTCTAGAATATGACAGTTTCTCAGATTTACCTTGTTTTTTTATAACTTTAACAGTTTTAAGGCAACTGGCCAGGTGTTTTGTAGAATTTCCCTCAATTTTGGGGTGTCTTCTGTTTATCTCATAGTTAGATTGTGGTTATGAGTTTTGGGAAGTAAAGTGCTATTTTAATCATATCATATCAAGGGTAAATCCTACCAACATGACTTAATACTGATGATGTTAACCTTATTCAACTGGTTGAGATGGTTTTTGAAAATTTCTCCACTATAAAGTTACTTTTCCCTCCTTTCTTTTCCAGTCAAAAAGCCAGTTCCACACTTTAAGGGAAGGGGAGCTATGCTTCAACTTCTTTTTTTTTTTTTTTTTTTTTTTTTTTTTTTTTTTTTTTTTTGTGAGACGGAGTCTCGCTCTGTCGCCCGGGCTGGAGTGCAGTGGCCAGATCTCAGCTCACTGCAAGCTCCGCCTCCCGGGTTTACGCCATTCTCCTGCCTCAGCCTCCCAAGTAACTGGGACTACAGGCGCCCGCCATCTCCCCCGGCTAGTTTTTTGTATTTTTTAGTAGAGACGGGGTTTCACCGTGTTCGCCAGGATGGTCTCGATCTTCTGACCTCGTGATCCACCCGTCTCGGCCTCCCAAAGTGCTGGGATTACAGGCTTGAGCCACCGCGCCCGGCCTGCTTCAACTTCTTGATGGATATTTTATTGCTTAAATTACCCCAACTTTGGCCACTAGGAGCTCTTTCAGCTGGTTCTGGTGTCTCCTTGACAAATCTTCATCATCATGGGCTTGATATTTTTTTAATCTCTCTCATTTTCCTGCCCTATAAACTGCTCCAGGCCCATCCTATATATTTTCTGCCTCAGGCCTAGTTCTATCCTTTTCTCAAAGGATCCTTGGTTCTTTTTGTTGGATAATGGAATTAGACAACAATCCCTGGGCACTAGATATGTTTTTTGTTACTGGCATCTCACTGTTTCTAAGGCCTTTCAACAGATAGTGCTAATATATACTAACCCCAGTATATACACAGGTTTATAATTCCATATATATATATACACATATATATATAT
Organism: Papio anubis; assembly: GCF_008728515.1. NCBI lineage: Eukaryota > Metazoa > Chordata > Mammalia > Primates > Cercopithecidae > Papio > Papio anubis. The sequence goes on from NC_044996.1 coordinate 59,740,292, forward strand.
ACACACACATATATATATACACACACACATATATATACACACACTCACAAATATATTTATATTGAAATAAAAATGAATTGATACTTATGTCTCCAACTCTAATCAGTACTAAAAGATTCATTCTGGCTTCTCTCCTTTCTTATCTGTAATCTCTAACTCCCACAGTGAAAAAACCTCGTCCCCACCATCCATGAATCATTTTTCTTATTTGTTCAATTTTATTATACCCACATAGGAAATGACTTTTCCAATCAGAGTACAGTGCTCATGTATCACTTATTTGTGTTTAGTCTTAGAGATTCTGTTCATTTGCAAAGTTACTCAGGTCAGCATCTCTATCCCCTTTCCTGCTTCAGTGAGGTTATATTATACATTTATAATACAGTTAGATTCTGTTGTCATAATCTGCATTTTATTCTTGGATACCCTGTCTTTCTAGTTGATGTTTTAAAATTTCCATACTTAAAGGTTTATTCTTCTGTTGTAAAGTTCTGTGTATTTGACAAAAGTATAGTGTAATATATTCACCACTAGGGTACCATACGAAACTGTTTTACCTTCCTGAAAAAAAAAAAAAAAATCCTGTGCATCATCTAGACCCCCATTCCCTTTCTCAAACCCTTGACAATTCTTGATCTGTTTCCCATCTTTACTGTTTACTATTTTCCAGATTGTTATATAAATGGAATCATACAGTATGTAGCCTTCTCATACTGGCTTCTTTCAATGAGCTATAGACATTTAAAATTTGTCCATATTGGCAAGTGAATTAATAGCTTTCTCCTTTTAATCAGTGAAAATAGTATTATATACTGTGGATGTACAAGTTTATTTATCTGCTCATCTGTTGGTGACATCTTTGCTGCTCCTAGTTTTTAGTGATCATGAATAAAAACTATAAGCATTCACATGCAGGGTTTTCTATGGACATAAATTTTCAGATCACTTGTGTAAATACTTAAGAGTTTGAATGCTGAATGGTATGGTAAGGCTATGATTAGTTTTGAAGAAACTGCCAAACTCCACCTCTGGGGACAGGGCATAGCTGAACAAAAGGCAGCAGAAACCTCCGCAGTCTTAAATGTCCCTGTCTGGCAGCTTTGAAGACAGTAGTGGTTCTCCCAACATGGATTTTGACATCTGAGAACAGACAGATTGTCTCCTAAAGTGGATCCCTGACCCCCAAGTAGCCTAACTGGGAGACACCTCCCAGTAGGGGCTGACTGACACCTCACATGGCTGGGTACGCCTCTGAGACGAAGCTTCCAGAGGAATGATCAGGCAGCAACATTTGCTGTTGAGCAATATTCATAGTTCTGCAGCCTCCGCTGCTGTTACCCAGGCAAACAGGGTCTGGAGTGGACCTCCAGCAAATGCCAACACATCTGCAGCTGAGGGTCCTGACTGTTAGAAGGAAAAATAACAAACAGAAAGGACATCCACATCCAAAACCCATCTGTATGTCACCATCATCAAAGACCAAAGGTAGATAAAACCACAAAGATGGGGAAAAAACAGAGCAGAAAAGCTGAAAATTCTAAAAATCCGAGTGCCTCTCCCCCTCCAAAGGAATGCAGCTCCTCACCGCAACGGAACAAAGCTGGAGGGAGAATGACTTTGATGAGTTGAGAGAAGAAGGCTTCAGACAATCAAACTTCTCTGAGCTAAAGGAAGAAGTTCAAACCCATCACAAAGAAGCTAAAAATCTTGAAAAAAGATTAGACGAATGACTAACTAGAATAACCAGTGCAAAGAAGTCCTTAAATGACTTGATGGAACTGTAAACAATGGCACGAGAACTACATGACTCATGCACGAGCTTCAGTAGCTGATTTGATCAAGTGGAAGAAAGGGTATCAGTGATTGAAGATCAAGTGAATGAAATGAAGTGAGAAGAGAAGTTTAGAGAAAAAAGAGTAAAAAGAAATGAACAAAGCCTCCAAGAAATATGGGACTAGGTGAAAAGACCAAATCTACATCCGATTGCTGTACCTGAAAGTGACAGAGAGAATGAAACCAAGTAGGAAAACACTCTTCAGGATATTATCCAGGAGAACTTCCCCAACCTAGCAAGGCAGGCCAACGTGCAAATTCAGGAAATACGGAGAATGCCACAAAGATACTCCTCGAGAAGAGCAACTCCAAGACATGAAATTGTCAGACTCACCAAAGTTGAAATGAACGAAAAAAATGTTAAGGGCAACCAGAGAGAAAGGTCAGTTACCCACAAAGGGAAGCCCGTCAAACTGACAGCGGATCTCTTGGCAGAAACTTTATAAGCCAGAACAGAGGTGGGGGGCAATACTCAACATTCTTGAAGAAAAGAATTTTCAACCCAGAATTTCATATCCACCCAAATTAAGTTTCATAAGTCATAAGTGAAGGAGAAATAAAATCCTTTATAGACAAGCAAATGCTGAGAGATTTTGTCACCACCAGGCCTGCCCTACAAGATATCTTGAAGGAAGCACTAAATATGGAAAGGAACAACCGTTACCAGCCACTGCAAAAACATGCCAAATTGTAAAGACCATGGATGCTAGGAAGAAATTGCATCAACTCACAAGCAAAATAACCAGCTAACATTATAATGACAGGATCAAATTCACACATAACAATATTAACCCTAAATGTAAATGGACTAAATGCTCCAATTAAAAGATATAGACTGGCAAATTGGATAAAGAGTCAAGACCCATCACTATGCTGTATTCAGGAGACCCATCTCACATGCAGAGACACACATAGGCTCAAAATAAAGGGATGGAGGAAGATCTACCAATCAAATGGAAAACAAGAAAAAGGCAGGGGTTGCAATCCTGGTCTCTGATAAAACAGACTTTAAATCAACAAAGATCAAAAAAGACAAAGAAGGCCATTACATAATGGTAAAGGGATCAATTCAACAAGAAGAGCTAACTATCCTAAATATATATGCACCCAATACAGGAGCACCCAGATTCATAAAGCAAGTCCTTACAGACCTACAAAGAGACTTAAACTCCCACACAATAATAATGGGAGACTTTAACACCCCACTGTCAACATTAGACAGATCAATGAGACAGAAAGTTAAAAAGGATATTCAGGAATTGAACTCAGCTCTGCACCAAGCAGACCTAATAGGCTTCTACAGAACTCTCCACCCCAAATCAACAGAATATACATTCTTCTCAGCAGCACATCACACTTGTTCCAAAATTGACCACATAGCTAGAAGTAAAGCACTCCTCAGCAAATGTAAAAGAACAGAAATTATAACAAACTGTCTCTCAGACCACAGTGCAATCAAACTAGAACTCAGGGTTAAGAAACTGACTCAAAACCACTCACCACACGGAAACTGCACAACCTGCTCCTGAATGACTACTGGGTACATAACAAAATGAAGGCAGAAATAAAGATGTTCTTTGAAACCAATGAGAACAAAGACACAAAATACCAGAATCTTTGGGACACATTTAAAGCAGTGTGTAGAGGGAAATTTATAGCACTAAATGCCCACTAGAGAAAGTAAGAAAGATCTAAAATTGACACCCTAATATCACAATTAAAAGAACTAGAGAAGCAAGAGCAAACACTCAAAAGCTAGCAGAAAGCAAGACATAACTAAGATCAGAGCAGAATTGAAGGAGATAGAGACACAAAAAACCCTTCAAAAAATCAATGAATCCCGGAGCTGGTTTTTTGAAAAGATCAACAAAATTGATAGACCACTAGCAAGACTAATAAAGAAGTAAAGAGAGAAGAATCAAATAGATGCAATAAAAAATGATAAAGGGGATATCACCACCGGTCACAGAGAAATACAAACTACCATCAGAGAATACTATAAACACCTCTGCACAAATAAACTAGAAAATCTAGAAGAAATGGATAAATTCTTGGACACATACACCCTCCCAAGACTAAACCAGGAAGAAGTTGAATCCCTGAATAGTCCAATAACAGGCTCTGAAATTGAGGCAATAATTAATAGCCTACCAACTAAAAAAAGTCCAGGCCCAGATGGATTCACAGCCGAATTCTACCAGAGGTACAAGGAGGAGCTGGTACCATTCCTTCTGAAATTATTCCAATCAATAGAAAAAGAGGGAGTCCTCCCTAACTCATTGTATGAGGGCAGCATCATCTTGATACCAAATCCTGGCAGAGACACAACAAAAAAAGAGTATTATAGACCAATATCCCTGATGAGCATCAATGTAAAAATCCTCAATTAAATACTGGCAAACCAAATCCAGCAGCACATCAAAAAGCTTATCTACCATGATCAAGTGGGATTCATCCCTGGGATGCAAGGCTAGTTCAACATATGCAAATCAATAAACATAAACCATCATATAAACAGAACCAAAGACAAAAACCACATGATTATCTCAATAGATGCAGAAAAGGTCTTTGACAAAATTCAACAGCCCTTCATGCTAAAGACTGTCAGTAAATTAGGTATTGATGGGGCGTATCTCAAAATAAGAGCTATTTATGACAAATCCACAGCCAATATCATACTGAATGGGCAAAAACTTGAAGCATTCCCTTTGAAAACTGGCACAAGACAGGATGCCTTCTCTCACCACTCCTATTCAACATAGTGTTGGAAGTTCTGGCCAGGGCAATCAGGCAGGGGAAAAAAATAAAGAGCATTCAATTAGGAAAAAGGGAAGTCAAATTGTCCCTGTTTGCAGATGACATGATTGTATATTTAGAAAACCCCATCGTCTCAGCCAAAAATCTCCTTAAGCTGATAAGCAACTTCAGCAAAGTCACAGGTAAAAAATCAAAGTGCAAAAATCACAAGCATTCTTATACACCAAAAATAGACAAACAGAGAGCCAAATCATGAGTGAACTCCCATTCACAATTGCTTCAAAGAGAATAAAATACCTAGGAATCCAACTTACAAGGGATGTTAAGGATCTCTTCATGGAGAACTACAAACCACTGCTCAATGAAATAAAAGAGGACACAAACAAATGGAAGAACATTCCATGTTCATGGATAGGAAGAATCAATATCGTGAAAACAGCCATACTGCCCAAGGTAATTTGTAGATTCAATGCCATCCCCATTAAGCTACCAATGACTTTCTTTGTAGAATTAGAAAAAAATTACTTTAAAGTTCATATGGAACCGAAAAGGAGCCTGCATTGCCAAGACAATCCTAAGCAAAAAGAACAAAGCTCGAGGCATCACGCTACCTGATTTCAAACTATACTACAAGGCTACAGTAACCAAAACAGCATGGTACTGGTACCAAAACAGAGATATAGAGCAATGGAACAGAACAGAGTTCTCAGAAATAATACCACACATCTACAACCATCTGATCTTTGACAAAACTGACAAACACAAGAAATGGGGAAAGGATTCCCTATTTAATAAATGGTGCTGGGAAAACTGGCTAGTCATATGTAGAAAGCTGAAATTGGATCCCTTCCTTACACCTTACACAAAAATTAATTCAAGATGGATTAGACACTTAAATGTTAGACCTAAAACCATAAAAACCCTAGAAGAAAACATAGGTAATATCATTCAGGACATAGGCATGGGGAAGGACTTCATGTCTAAAACACCAAAAGCAACGGCAACAAAAGCCAAAATTGGGAAATGGGATCTAATTAAACTAAAGAGCTTCTGCATAGTGAAAGAAACTACCATCAGAGTGAACAGGCAACCTACAGAATGGGAGAAAATTTTTGCAATCTACTCAACTGACGAAGGGCTAATATCTAGAATTTACGAAGAACTCAAACAAATTTACAAGAAAAAATCAAACAACCCCGTCAAAAAGTGGGTGAAGGATATGAACAGACACTTCTCAAAAGAAGACATTTATGCAGCCAACAGACACATAAGAAAATGCTCATCATCACTGGCCATCAGAGAAACGCAAATCAAAACCACAAGGAGATACCATCTCACACCAGTTAGAATGGCAATCATTAAAAAAGTCAGGAAATAACAGATGCTAGAGAGGATGTGGAGAAATAGGAACGCTTTTACACTGTTCATGGGACTGTAAACTAGTTCAACCATTGTGAAAGACAGTGTGGCGATTCCTCAAGGATCTAGAACTAGAAATACCATTTGACCCAGCCATCCCATTACTGGGTATATACCCAAAGGATTATAAATCATTCTGCCCTAAAGACACATGAACACGTATGTTTATTGCGGCACTATTCACAATAGCAAAGACTTGGAACCAACCCAAATGTCCATCAATGATAGACTGGATTAAGAAAATGTGGCACATATACACCATGGAATACTATGCAACCATGAAAAAAGATGAGTTCATGTCCTTTGTAGTTACATGGATGAAGCTGGAAACCATCATTCTCAGCAAACTATCGCAAGGACAAAAAAACAAACACCACATGTTCTCACTCATAGGTGGGAATTGAACAATGAGAACACTTGGACACAGGAAGGGGAACATCACACACTGGGACCTGTTGTGGGGTGGGGGGAGAGGGGAGGGATAGCATTAGGAGATATACCTAATGCAAATAATGAGTTAATGGGTGCAGCACACCAACATGGCACATGTATACATATGTAACAAACCTGCATGTTGTGAACATGTACCCTAGAACTTAAAGTATAAAAAAAATTTTGATTCACCTAAAGTCTTATGGACAGGAAAATGGGTGTCTACATTTTGTTAGACCTATTCTACAGTTACAATTACTAAAAAGAATAAGACTTGAAAAGATGTTCTTTATATATTTGTAAGTTTTTCAAAGCACATTTCAGAGTAATATGTGTAATGTCAGTTTTATAAATTAAAAGGAACAAGTTTTCTGCAAAAAAAAATAATAATAATAATGTTAAGCATCTTTCTGTGTCTTTGTTTACTATCTATAAATCTTCTTTTGTGAGGTTTAAAATTATTTTCCCAGATCTTAGAGGAAAGGCTGTAAGTTTTTCCCACTTTTAAATGGATTGTTTTCCAATTGTTGACTTTTACAAGTTCATTGTATATTTTTAATACAATTTCTTTTATCAGATATGTATCTTCCAAATATTTTCTCCCAGTCTATGATTTGTCTTTCCACCTGAGGAGAGGAGAGGGAAGAGTGGTGAGGATGTTTTATCATGGATACCAGCTCAGACACTGCAGGAGAGAGCATCAGTCAGAATCATAAGACCCTCTTTCCAGGCTCCCAACTAACATTGCTGGACACACCCTGGGCCAGAAGGGAACCTACTTCTTTGAAGAAAAAAAAAAAATACAGTCCCGGAAGGATTAATTATCTGCTAATTGAAGAGCTTTTGGGCCTTGAATTACCAGCGATACAAAGGTATGACATTGAGGGCCTTGGGTGAGACTCTGAGATGTGCTGACTTCAAGTATCAGCTCAGCCATGGGGAGGATGGAGTAACAATTGAGGTTGGCAATTTCAGGACTTGACTCTTGCATGGAATTTCTGGAGATTTCCTGGACCAGAGGGGAGCCCACTTCCCTGAAAGGTAAGTCCCAGGCCAGATAGCATCCACCACAAGCTGACTGAAGAGCCCTTGGGCATTAAGGGAACATTTGTGGTAGTCTGGCTGTACTCCCCATGGGCCTGTTGTAGCAGTGATCACATAGTGATGTGCCTCTGCCTTTGAAAAGGGGAGGGAAGAGTGGAAAGGATTGCATATTGTGGTTTGAGTGTCACCTCAGCCACAGTACAATAGAATAACAGGTAGACTTCTAAGGTATTTTACTGTAGACCCTGGTTCCTTAACAACAACTCTGGACCCAATGAGAGCTTGGGGGAACTCACTGTCCCGAAGGAAAAGAGACAGACATTACTGGTTTTGTGTACTGCTGATTATAGAGTCCCAAGGCTTAGAACAAACATAGGCAGTAGGCAGTAGCCAGGGAGTGGTTACAGGAGGCCTTTGATGAGACAGAGCACTATGCTGGCTTCAAGTCTGACCCAGTGCAGTCTTAGTTGTGGTGGCCATAGGGGTGCTTGTGTCCCTCTACCCCAAGCTTTAGATGGCTCAGAAAACAGAGAGACTCCATTTGTTTGAGAGACAGAGAAGAGAACAAGAGTCTCGGCCTGGTAATCCAGAGAATTGTCTCAGATCTTGCCCAACACCATCTAGAGGATACCTCTAAAACTCTGGAAGAACTACAGTGTTAATAGGCCTGGGGCATACCTTAAAGCAAATAGAGCTTAGATAACAATACCCAAGTCCTTCCTAATATCTGAAAAGCCTTCCCAAGATGGATGAGTACAAACACTTCCAGATGGGGAAGGCTACAGTTACCTAAGTCTTCAATGTCCAGATACAAATGAAGATCTATAAGTATCCAGATAACCCAGGAAAACACGACCTCACCATATGAAAGAAATAAGGCACTAAAGACTAATCCTGGAGAGACAGTAATATGTGAACTTTGAGATAGAGAATTTAAAATAGCTGTTTTGAGGAAATCCAAAGATATTCAATATAATACAAAGAAATAATTCAGAATTACATCAGAAAAAAATTAACAAAGGGACTAAAATGGTTACAAAGACTCAGGAAGAAACCCTGGAGCAAAAGAAATGCAATTGCAATACTGAAGAATGGATCAGATAATTTTTTTTTTTTTTTTTTTTTGAGACGGAGTCTTGCTCTGTCACCCAGGCTGGAGTGCAGTGGCCGGATCTCAGCTCACTGCAAGCTCCGCCTCCCAGATTCATGCCATTCTTCTGCCTCAGCCTCCTAAGTAGATGGGATTACAGGCATGTGCCACCACGCCTGGCTAATTTTGTATTTTTAGTAGAAATGGGGATTCTCCATGTTGGTAAGGCTGGTCTTGAACTCCTGACCTCAGGTGATCAGCCCGCCTCGGCCTCTCAAAGTGCTGGGATTACAGGAGTGAGCCACCGCGCCCGGCAGCATTAGATACTTTTAATAGCAGAATTCATCAAGCAGAAGAATTAGTGATCTTGAAGACATGCTATTTGAAAATAGAAGAGAGAAATGAAAAAATAATAAAAAACAATGAAGTACACCTGCAGGACTTAAAAAACGACCTCAAAAGAGCAAATCTAAGAGTCCTTGTTCTTACAGAGGAGGTAGAGAAACAGATAAGAGTAGAAAGTTTACCAAAGGAATAAAGCAGAGAACTTCTCAAACCTAGAAAAATTAATCAGTATCAAAGTGCAAGCAGTTTACAGAACATCAAGCATATTTAGCACAAAGAAGACTACATCAAGACATTTAATAACCAAACCCCTAAAGTTCAAGAATAGAGAAAATATCTCAAACGCAGCAAGAGAAAAGAAATAACATACAATGGACCTTATATAATCAAATTTCCAAAAGTCAAGGATAAAGAAAAATTCTGAAAGCAACAAGAGAAAAAACAAACTACAAATAACAAGCAACAGAGCTTCATAATGTCTAACAGCAGACTTTTTACTGGAAACTTTACAGGCTAGGAGAGAGTGCAATGACCTATGTAAAGTGCTGAAGGGAAAAACAAACACACAAATGAAAAACTTCTACCCTAGAATCGTATATCTGGTGAAAATATCCTTCAAACATGAAGGAGAAATAAATACTTTGCCAGACAATCAAAAGCTGAGGGATTTCATCAACACTAGACTTGTCCTAAAGGAAATGGTAAAGGGAATACTTCAATCAAAAATAAAAGGATGTTAAAAAGCAGTAAGTAATCACATGCAAGTACAAAACTCTCTGATAATAGTAAGTACACAGAAAAACAGAATATTATAACACTGTAATTGTAGTGTGTTAATTACTCTTTTACTAAGTAGAAAACTAAACAATGAACCAATGAAAAATAACTACAACTTTTCAATATACAAACAGTAAAATGATTTATAAATAGAAACAGAAAAAGGTTAAAAAAAGGGTAGACAAAGTTAAGATGTAGTCATTTTGTTAGTTTTATTTTTGCTTTTTTGTTTTTATTAAGTAGTTATTAGGTTAAAATAATGGGTTATAAGATAGTATTTGCAAGTATCCTGGTAACCTCAAACCAAGAACTATACAAGAGATACAAAAATAAAATAAAATTCAAGAAACAAAATCTTACCACCAGAGAAAATCATTTTACCAAAAGGAAGACAGAAATGAAAGAAGGTAGACCAGAAAACAAACAGAAAACAAATTAAAAAGTGGCAGAAACTGGTCCTTATCAATAATAGCATTTAAGGTAAATAAAATAAACTCTCCAATCAAAAGACACAGACAGGCTGAATAAATTATGAAACAAGACCCATTAATGCTTTGCCTGCAAGAAGGACACTTCACCTATAAAGACACACATAGATTGAAATTAAAGAGATGGAAAAAGATATCTCATGAAAATGTAAACCAAAAAAGAGCAGGAGTCACTCTACTTATATAAGACAAAACAGATTTCAATGGCCAGACGTGGTGGCTCACACCTGTAATCCTAACACTTTGTGAAGCCAAAGTGGGAAGATTGCCTGAGCTCAGAAGTTTGAGACATGACTGGGCAATATGGTGAAACCCTGTCTCTACTAAAAAAATAATAAAAATTCAAAATAGATTTCAAGACAAAAACTATAAGCAGAGACAAAGAAGCTCACTATGTAATGAAAAAGGAGTCAATTCAGCAAGAGGATATAACAATTTAAATATATATGTACCCAACAATGGAGCACCCAGATATATAATGCAAATATTATTAGAGCTAAAGTGAGAGATAGGCCCCATTACCACAATGTCCCACTTTCAGTATTGGACAAATCTTTCAAACAGTAATCAACCAAGAAACATTGGATTTAACCTGCACTATAGACCAATTGATATTTACAAGACTGAATACATATTTACAATTTTTTTTTTTTTTTTTTTTTTTTTCAAGAGGGAGCCTTGCTCTGTTACCCGGGCTGGAGTGAAGGGCACAATCTTGGCTCACTGCAAGCTCTGCCTCCCGGGTTCATGCCATTTTCCTGCCTCAGCCTCCCAAGTAGCTGGGACTACAGGCACCCGCCACCACGCCTGATTAATTTTTGTATTTTTTTTTTTTTTAGTAGAGACGGGATTTCACCATGTTAGCCAGGATGATCTCAATCTCCAGACCTCGTGATCCACCCGCCTCAGCCTCTCAAAGTGCTGGGATTACAGGCATGAGCCACCATGCCCGGCCCAAAATGTTTTATCTAACAGCTGCAAAATATACATTCTTTTCTCAGCACTTAGATAATTCTGAAGAATAGACCGTATGTTAGGTCACAGAATGAATCTTAAAACTTTCAAAACAAATTAAAATAATATCAAGCATCTTCTTTGACCACATGAAATAAAACTAGCAATTAATACCAAGAAGAATTCAGAAAATATACAAATAAATGGACATTTTAAAAGATGTCCCTGAATGCCCACTGGTCAATGAAAATAAGCACAAAATAGAAAAATGTCTAGAAACAAATGATAATGGAACCACAGCATACCAAATCCTATGGGATGCAGGAAAAGCAGTACCAGGAGGGCAGTTTATAGCCATCAGTGCAAACATCAACAAAGAAGAAAAACTTTAAATAAACAACTTAATGATGCATCTTAAAAAACTAGAAAAGCAAGAGCAAACCAAACCAAACCCAAAATTAGGGGAAGAAAGGAAATAATAAAGATCAAAGCAGAAATAAATGAATTTAAAATGAAGGAAACAATACAAAAGATCAATGAAACAAGAAGCTGATTTTTGGAAAAGTTAAACAAAATTGACAAACCTTTAGCCAGACAAAGACAAAAAAGATAAGATTCAAATAAACAAAATAAGATATAAAAAAGAAGACATTACAACTGATACTGTAGAAATTCAAAGGATAATTTGTGGCTACTGTGAGCAACTATATGCCAATGAATTGGGAAATCAAGAAGAAATGCCCTAATTCCTAGACACATAAAACCTACCCAGATTGAACCACAAAGAAATAAAAAATCTAAGCAGACCAATGACATGGTACAAGGTTGACACCATAATAAGAAGTCTTTTAGTAAAGAAAAGCTTGAAACCCAATGGCTTCACTGCTGAATTCTACCAAACACTTAGAAAATAATACCAATTCTACTAAAACTATTCTGAAAAATAGAGGAGGAAGAAATACTTCCAAACTCATTATAAGAGGTCAGTATTACCCTGATACAAAAACCAGACAAAGATACATAAAAGAAGAAAACTGTAGGCCAATATCTCTGATGAATATTGATGCAAATATCTTCAACAAAATGCTAGGAAATCAAATTCAACAATACATTAAAAAGATAGTTCATCATGACCAAGTCCAATTTATCCCTGGAATGCAAGGATGGTTCAACAAAAGCAAATCAATCAATGTGATACATCATATCAATATAATGAAGGACAGAAACTATAGTAGCATTTACATTGATACTGAAAAAGCATTTGATAAAATTTAGCATCTCTTCATGATAAACACTCTCAAAAAACTGGGGATAGAAGGAATATACATCAACACAATAAAATTCATATATTACAGAACCATAGTCATGCTTCTGTAACCATAACTAATGACATGGTTTGGGTCTGTGTAGGGAAAAATTGCAAGTCTTTCCTTCAAGATTGATATGGTTTAAGTCTGAATGGGGAAAAACTGAAAGCCTTTCCTCTGAGATTGGAAACACAATAAGGATGCCCACTTTCACCATTGTTATTGAACATAGTACTGGAATCCCTAGCTAGAACAATCAGACAAGAGAAAGATATAAATGGCATCGAAATTGCAAAGGATGAAGTCAATTTTTTCTTATTTGCAGATGATATGATTTTATATTTGAAAAAACCCAAAGACTCCACAAAAACAATGATTAGAACTAATAAATTCAGTTAAGTTTCAGGATACAAAATCAATGTACAAAAATTAGTAGCATTTTATATGCCTGTGATAAAAATTGTGAAAGAGAAAATAAAAAGTAATCCCATTTACAATAGTCACAAATAAAATTAAATACCTAGGAATTAACAAAAGATGTGAATGATCTCTATAATAATGACAACTATAAAACACCAATGAAAGAAATTGAATAGGAAACCAAAGACATGAAAAAATATTCCATTTTCCTGGATTGGAAGAATCAACATTAGTACAATGTCCCTGCTATCCAAAAATGTCTACAGATTTAAAGCAACCCCTATCAAAATACCAAATGCATTCTTCACAGAAAAAGAAAACATTATCCTAAAATTTATATGCAGTCACAAAATATTTAGCATAGACACAGCTAAGTAAGTAAAAAACAACAGCAACAACAAACCAGAGGAATCAAATTACCTGATTTCAAATTATACTACATAGCTTACAGTAACCAAAACAGAATGGTACTGGCATAAAAACAGACACATAGATCAATGGAACAGAATAGATAACCCAAAAACAAATCTACAAACCTGCAGTAAACTAATTTTTTACAATGGTGCCAAGAACATGTGCCGGAGAAAAGCCAATCTCTTCAATAAATGTGCTGAGAAAATTGGATATCCATATGGAGAAGAAGGAAGCTTGAACCCTGTCTCTCATGGTATACAAAAATAAAATTAAAATAGATTAAATACTTTAAGATCTCAAACTTTGAATCTACTGCAAGAAAACTTTGGAAAAATTCTTCAAGACATTAGTCTGTGCAAAGATTTACTGAGTAATACACCACAAGCACAGGCAACCAAAGCAAGTGTAGACAAATTGGATGACATCAAGTTAATACACTTCTGCATAGCAAAGAAAATAATCAACAAAGTGAAGAGACAACTCATAGAAAGGGAAAAAATATTTGCAAACTCCCCAACTGGCAATGGATTAATAACCAGTATATACATATACTGGTTTTATACTATATATATATACACATACATGTATATAAAAGGAACTCAAACAGCTTTATAGGAAAATATCTAATAATTCAATCAAAAATGAAGAAAATATTTAAATACACATTTCTCAAAAGAAGACATACAAATAGCATGCAGGCATATGAAAACGTGCTCACCACCCCTGATCATCAGAAAAATGCAAATCAAAACCACAATGAGGTATCATTTCACCCCAGGTAAAATGGCTTATTTCAAAAGACAGGCAATAGCAAATGCTGGCAAGGATGTGGAGAAAAGAGAATCCTCATACACTGTTGATTGGAATGTAAATTACCACAGCCATTATGAAGGAACAGCATGGAGGTTCCATAAAAAAACACTAAAAATAGAGCTACCATATGACCCAGCAATCTTAATGCTGGGCATACATTCAAAAATAAGGAAAGTCAGTATGTAAAAAAGATATCTGCATTCCCATGTTTGTTGCAGTACCATTCACAATAGCCAAGATTTGGAATCAACCTAAGTGCCATCAAAAGATTAATGGATAATAAAACGGGGGAACTTATAAAAAAAAAAAAGTGCATAAAAAATGAGATTCAGGCATTTGTGAGAACATAGATGGATCTAGAGATGATTATGTTGAGTAAAATAAGACAGGCACGGAAAGAAAATCGTCTCATGTTCTCACCTATTTGTGGGATTTAAAAATAAAAATAATTGTACTCATGGACAGAGAGGGTAGAAGGATAGTTACTAGATGCTTGAAAGAGTGGCTGATGGATTTGATATTAGGTGTGTAATATGGTTTGGGTCTAGGTCTCCACCCAAATCTCACGTAGACTTGTAATTCTAAAGTTGGTAGAGGGGCCTAGTGGGAGGTGATTGAATCATTGGGAACTCTTTTCTCCTTGCTCTTCTCATGACAGTGAGTGAGTTTTCATGAGATCTGGTTGTTTAAAAGTTTGTAGCACCTCCTCCTGCTCCCTCTTTCTCCTGCTCTGGCCATGTAAGACATGTCTCCTTCATCTTCACCTTCTGCCATGATTTTAAGTTCCCTGAGGCATCCCAAGCCATGCTTCCTGTACAGCCTAAAGAACCATGAGCCAATTAAATCTCTTTTCTTTATAAATTACCTGGTCTCAGTTTCTTATAGCAAAGCAAGAATGGACTCACATTGCTCAATACAGAAAATCAGAGTTAGAAAGTCAGGCATTCCTATAAAGATACCTGAAAATGTGGAGCCCACTTTGGAACCTAGTAATGGGCAGAGGTTGGAACAGTTTGGAGGGCTCAGAAGAAGACAGGAAAATGAGAGAAAATTTGGAACTTCCTTTAGACTTATTAAATTGTTGTGACCAAAATGCTGATAGTGATATGGACAAAGAAGTCCAGGCTGAGATGGTCTCAGATGAAGATGAGGATCGTGTTGGGAACTGGAGTAAAAGTCATCCTTTCTGTGCTTTTACAAAGAGCCTGGAAGCATCGTGTCCCTGCTCTAGGTATCTGTGAAACTTTGAAGTTGACAGAGATGATTTATAGTATCTGACAGAAGAAATTTTCAAGCTGCAAAGTGTTCAAGAAGTGACTGGCAGCTTCTAACAACATGTGCTCATATGCATTAGCAATGAAATGATCTGAAACTGGAACATATACTTAAAAGGAAAGTACAGCATAAAAGTTTGGAAAATTTGAAATCTGAACAAATTGTCAGAAAGGAAAATTCATTTTCTGGGAAAGAATTTAAGCCTGCTAGAGAAATTTGCATAAGTAAAGAGGAGCTGAAAGAATAGCAAAGACCATGGGGAAAACACCTTGAAGGAACTTCAGAAACCTTCGTGGCAGCCCCTGCCATCTCAGGCCCAGAGGCCTAAGAGGAAACATTGGTTTTGTGGGCCAGGCCCAATGCTCTGCTTCACTGTGCAACCTTGGGGCACTGCTGCCTCTATCCCCGTTCCTTCAGCTCCCACTGTGGCTCAAAGGGCTCCAGGTCCATCCAGACCACTGCTTTAAAGGGTGCAAGCCATAAGCCTTGATGGCTTTCACATGGTGTTAAACCTGTGGGTTCACAGAGGGCAAGAGTTAAGGCTTGGAAGCCACTGCCTAGATTTCAGAGGATGTATAGAAATGCCTGGATGTCCAGGCAGAGGTCTGCTGAAGGGGCAGAGCCCTCATGGAGAACCTCTACTAGAGCAGTGTGAAGAGGAAATGTGGGATTGGAGCCCATACATAGAGTCTCCACTGGAGAACTGCCTAGTGGAGCTATGAGAAGAGGGCAACCATCTTCCAGACCTCAGAATGGTAGAACTGCTAACAACTTGCACTGTGCACCTGAAAAAGCCACAGACACTCAATGCCAGCCCAAGAAGCAGCCAAGGTGTCTTTACCCTGAAGAGCAACAGGAGTGGAGATGTCCAAGGCTTTGGGAGCCCACCCCTTGAATTAGTATGGCCTGGATGTGAGACATGGAGTTAAGGGAGATCATTTTGGAGTTTTAAGATTTGATGATTGCCCTGCTGGGTTTCAGACTTGCATGGAACCTGTAGCCCCTTTGTTTGGGCTGATTTGTCCCTTTTGGAATAGGTGTATTTACCCAATGCCTGTACCCCCATTGTATCTAAGAAGTAGCTAACTTGCTTTTGATTTTACAGGTTCATAGGCTGAAGGGACTTTCTTTGTCTCAGATAAGACTTTAGACTTTGGACTTTTGAGTTAATGCTGGATTGAGTTAAGACTTGGAAAGGCATAATTGTGTTTTGAAATGTGAGAAGGACATGAGATTTAGGGAGAACCAGGGGTGGAATGATAGGGTTTGTGTCTGTGTTCCTGTCCAAATCTCATGTCAAATTTTAATCATAATGTTGAAGGAGGGGCTGAGTGAAAGGTGATTGGATCATGGGGGTGGATATACTCCTTGCTTTTTTTTATAGTGAGTGAGTTTTCACAATATCTGTCTGTTTAAAGACGTATATCCCTGTTCTAATCCCCCTCTTCCTGTTTTGACCATGTACGATGTACCTCTTTCATCTTCACCTTCCACCATGATGGTAAGTTTTTGGGGGCCTTCCAAGCCATGCTTCCTGCCTGCAGAACTGTGAGCCAATTAAACCTCTTTTCTTCATAAATTACCCAGTTTCATTTTTTATAGCAATGAGAGAATGGACTAATACAATGTTACAGAGAGGTAGCAAGAATGACTTTGAGGATTTTGGCCTGAACAGATGGGTGATTAGATGTTATTTACTATGCTGGACAATGCTTCAGGGTAAGAAAGTTTTATTGTTGTTTTTTGTTTTTTGTGTGTGTTTGTGGTGGTGAAATAACAAATTTACACTGAGACTCTTCCAATCCTTCTAAAATCTTTGTAAGTATTTTCCCATATTACATCTCGTATTTTTAAACAACAACAACAAAAAAAAATGAAAAGAGTATTTACATTCCAAAAGTGTTAAGAGAATCATATAGATCTGCTTTCCTATTAAAATATTGTATGAAAACAAAACTCTATTTACCAAATTCTGGAATGGAAATTAAAAACAAATTAAGACCCAAAAAAATACACACTAAAATGATACTACATAAATATGTAAAGTATATATATTTATGTTGGGCTCCCTAAAAGCATATGCTGGAATGGGAGATTTTTTTTTTAAGGAGTGCTTATAGGGGATACCTATAAGGAAATGAGGGAGGCAGGATAGGAAAATAAAAGAGGTTATGCAAAGATGTGTTTTCCAGATGAAGTCCAGCCTCAGTCTGATCCCACAGGGAAATCTGAAATGCAAATTTTACCTCACATTTGGCCCCATTGTCTTTTGAGGCAAGGGTGTGAGCTTTTATACTCCTGTTCCACTAATTAAGTGCCGACCTGGGTGGAAGACACAACTCAGTCACTTCTGCTGGAGTTGGCTCCAATCTTTCAAAGACAATCTTCCAGTTAGGGTTGTAAATAAGAGTTGTTAGCAGCACAGGCAGTAGCTGTGAAAAGGTATTTCCAGACTGTCAACAAAGGCTGCTACAAAAGCTAAAGATAATTCAGTTAAGAGAAAATATATGGAAGAAATAACTCTACTAGAAAAGAAAAAAGTTAATTAAAATGATAATGTAGTATCTTTACTTTTCACCAATTACATTAACATATATTTGAAAATGTTTATTTGCATTACTGAAATGTGGCAAAGCAGGTTCACTTATACATTGCTAATATTATTGTAAATTATTAGAAATATTTTGGAACTATGTATATTTGGAATCTTAGAATGCTTAATGCTTTCAATCTGACAGTACAACCTATGACATTATTTACCTTAGTCAATAATTCAAAATATAAAAACTATCATGTGGATGAGGTTGTTCATCACAGTATTATTTATAGTAAGACCAATTGGAAAGAAATTTGAGTCTTTAACAACATAGAGTATCGCTACATAAATTTTTTGTACATTCACTGGACACACTATTTTTAATTATTAAAAACACAGTTTTGTAGGTTATATTGCAAAACAGAATAGTGCTTATTATACAAAATAAAATTAGAAAAAAAAGCAGCATATGAAAGCACAAGTGTGCTATGATTTCCATAATATCAGGGGCTACGTTTGGGTGATTTTATTATGAGTGACTTATTTTTGTTTCTCAAATTGTCTGTTATGCATTTCTATTTCTATGATATAAGTAAGGCTATTTTAAAAGGAAAAAAGAATTATCTTTTAAAAATAATGTATGATTCTTAGATGTTTAACCCCCGGACCTATTAGTGGGCAGTTAAAGATTTGTTTATAAAACCTTTCCAAAATGGGTGGCTCAAACTAGCTTTATTTTTATAAGCACTGTACTGTGTGATGATGAAAAATAGGATGCTTTCTAGGTTCAATCTAGCATTTAGGGAGTTCTCACTTCTCTGAATGTTCACATTACTCTGTTAATGCACCTTCGTTCATTTAACCATTGAAAAACACTTCCACAGGTCTACCATGTGCAATATATTGTGGTCACTGTTAAAAACATAAAGCAAAATATGAGGGACTTTACCTTGAGGAGCTCATAGATCAGTGGAGGGAAAACAACTAAAATGAGGTAAGTGCTAGAGGAGAAATAAGACCAGATATTACTGGAACAAAGGAAAAAGAGCAAGGATGCTTAGGTGTCATGTCTTTGAATCGTTACAATTCTATTATCCAATGTCTCTATCATTGTATGTGTCTGATATAACAGTTCTTTCAGCACTCTCATTTGACAGCTTTCTGGGTGCATGATTCCATAAATAAGTTTTGTAATCAGAGAATATTCTAATTCTTTAACTTCATAATTTTCAGGTTAATGAGTACTTTTTTTCTAATATTCTATAACTGCTACCAGATGATTCTGATTCTCTATTTGTGTTTCTTGAAAATACTGTTGTCTTTCTATTAATATCATCTAAAGATCCATGAAATGGCATTAAAATGCTGTTAGATTAACAGCAAATGAAAGACTGAGACACAAAGAGAAGGGTAGGTTCTTTGGTTTGTAAGTCATAAAAGTAAAATTCAAGATTATTTTAAAAGTAGTTATTATATATGGGTTTAGAGTTAGGACGGGATTCAGGGTTGGTTGGATGCAGAGATGTGTCATACTACCAGGATTGCAGCTAGGTTTTTCTGTAATTCTCTTGGCTCCTCCCTTCTCTCATGTGGGCTTTATTCTCAGGCTGACGACTCTCATTCCAGTGAGGCGTCAGACTGCAGCCCCCAGGTCTACACTCTTATGAGAGATGAGGGCAGCTTTCTTCCAAATATTGAACAAAAACTCTTATGATTAGACTTTCTCAGTCATGTTGTGATATGCTTAGGCTTTGTGTCCTCACCCAAATGATATCTCGAATTATAATCTCCATAATCACCACATGTCAAGGGTGAAACCAGGTGGAGGTAATTGAATCATGTGGGCAGTTTCCACCATGCTGTTCTCATGATAATGAGTGAGTTCTTACGAGATCTGATGGTTTTATAAGGGGCTCTTCCTCCTTTGCTCAGCACTTCTGCTTCCTACTGCCTTGTGAAGAAGGTGCCTTGCTTCTCCTTCACCTCCCGCCATGATTATAAGTTTCCTGAGGCCTCCCCAGCCATGCTGAACTGTGAGTCAATTAAACCTCTTTGCTTTATGAATTACTCAGTCTCAGCCAGTTATTTATAGCAGTATGAAAATGAACTAATACATATTGTAATCACCCAATGGGCTTACTTTGCCAGCTGCTCAGATAAAGCTGATTAACCAAGAAAGGGAAATTGCAATAGACAAAGAGTTGAGCTAGCTAACTGAGAGAACAGAGTTTTATTATTACTCAAATAATCTTCCCCAAAAATTCAGAGGCTAGGGTTACTTAAGAATAGTTTGGTGGGCAGGGGGCTAGGAAATGGGGAATCCTGATTGGTTGAGTTGGGGATGAAATCATAGGGTGTTGAAGCTGTCCTCTTGCACTGAGTTGGTTCCTGAGGGTGGGGAGCATAAGACAAAAAATCAAATGAGCCACTTTACCATTCTGAATGACACCAACTTATCCAACAAAATTCTAGGTCTGAAAACTACCTTAAACACCAATCTTAGATTTTATAATAGTAATGTTATCTATAAGGTCAATCGTGAGGTTAGGAATCTTGTGGCCTCTGACTGCATGACTCCTGAGCCGTAATTTCTAGTCTTCTAGGTAATTTGTTAGTTTCATAAAGGCAATTTTGTCCCTAAGCAAGGAGGGGATGTGTTTTGGGTAGGGACCATTATATTTGTTTTAAAGTTAAACTATAAACTAAATTCCTCCCAAACTTAAGTTGGCCTACACTCAGGTATGAACAAGGGACGTTTGGAGGCTAGAAGCCAGATGGAGTTGGATAGTCCAGACTTCTTTCACTGCCATAATTTTTTCACTGTTATAATCTTTGCAAAGACAGTTTCTATGTACCCACACTGCATTAGTAATATTGACAAAATAAATTACTTGAAAAAGTAAGTTCCCACTGTTGTTACTGGGTATAGCGTTAATCCAATCTATATTAAATAGCTATGACAAAATGGAAAGGGATGAAACAAATGATAGAGTGATGAGCAATCTGCCCAATAGAAGCTGACCTAATATATGATACGTACTATGTGTTCAATAAATATTTGTTTTACTTTACTTAGTTTCCCTTACACAGCTAATGCTTACAATTGTAAGGGGTAAAAAATCTATACAAAGGCTTTGATGCAAGAGGAAAAAAAGATATTCAAGGCAATAGCATTCTTTATACAATGATGCATAAATGCAAAATATTAGTTACAACACTATGACTTGATTTATAAATTTTATCTTCACCTTGTATTTTAAAGCCAATACATTTTAAGTACAGAAGAAAAAGATTCTGAAAGAAGTGTGGAAAAAGGGTGGGTGGCATAGTGTTTCCTAAGTGGAACATATTTTTAACCTGTTCTATCTACCATGTGTGGAAATTGTATTTCTGACTAGAATTTCTCAATTTGCTTTTCTATTTATGCATTTAAGCAATATTCTTTCTACCTTTCTACATCAAATTGAAATTTGACATATTGAATTTCCTTTGTTAAGTTTTTTTATATTATATAATGGTCAATAGAGTTGTGAAGTCTATTCAACCATGGAAATGCCTGGCAACTCTCTGTATATGTGAGAATGCTTTTAGTACCACATTATTACTCAACATTCATTTTCCTGGAGTTTCCTGCTAATTGACTCTCAAATCATTAAGAAAAGAGTAGTCATTAGTTGATTGTACTTTTATTTTATCGAAATAATTGCTTAAATGTGTCACTTATTATTTGCTTAAGGGTAAGATCAAATAAAACATTTTTTCACTCTTCCTGATGACCCAGTTCTGAAAACTTCAAGTCTATGCAAATGTAGTATTTATAACAAATTCTTTTAGACAAGCACCTTCTGAAAAAGATGCAATCAATTTCAGCCTTTAGGAATTTTGAGCTATTAGGAAATCTGGCATAGCACTAATAAAATAGAACTACTTAGAGTCAAATCTTATTTCTGATGCTGCTAAATGAGAACTTAAAGCTTAACATAATAGACAATTTAGCATATAAATGTTTCACATAAAAGCAAGATGCTGGCAGTTCAAAGCAGTAAATGCTAACCTTCAGGCAAGCTGTTAGTGAAGTGTTAAAGGCCCCTGAAATTTTAATGAATTAGCTTATACTAAGAATTTCCTATACTGACTATCTTTTCTGATTTTATCCATTCCTGCTCTAATGCCCAACTACAGAAGGAGAGATTTAAAAAGTTCATCCTGAATAATTGAACTTTTCATTGAATTATTTTCACAAGAGATTGAATGCATTCTTTTCCCCTTAATGTTTGTGTTTGCACCTGTCATCTATTCTGATAACTCCCTAAGTTCTAGTGGCAATCTATTCCCTAGGATCAAGAGAAGGAATGAATTATCTTTCTGAACTTGGAGAGCCACTTTCAGTACAAGCATAACACAGCATTTTTATAATCCAAATAATACAAAGATGGCTGTGTTTCTTCCTCATTTTTGTAAGCAGATATATATCATGGTCACATCTACCCAGGAGAACTTTGCTAGCTGCTGTAACCCTCGGGGGAGATAAAAATGTCTTGGTAGTGAGCTTCATTGAAATGGAAACCCAGTTTAAAGTAGACTTCATCGGGTCTCCAGAGGAGATTCTTGCATGTGGATAGAAACTCTGAAAACTCAAGGGCTTCCAAAATATAAAGAAAAAAAAAAGTCCATGCTCTCTGCAGCCATTCATGCTATTGTCTGACCCTTTCTTGTAAAATTTTTCTCTTGTTTGTCTGAGTCTTCGCCATCCTGTTAGTTTCTTAACAATTTTACTGAACTTTGTGTCTTCTTCTCCATTGTCTTCGACTTCATAAATTTAAATACTCTCTCACCTTTACCCTTTTCCCACTTTGCCGCTCTTTACTTTTTCTTTCTTTTCCTGTGTTTATTCCATTCACTCCCAGAGTGCTTCAGTTATACCTATAAAATTGACTCCAAATTGTATGTCAAGCCCTCCTTATAATTTGAGCTTTGGAAACCATTTTTAACTCCTCATACCTGAATAATTAATAAACTCAACGTTTTAAAACTTAGCATATCATCTTTTATTTTTCTCTTTTTTTAAAATACATTTTTTCAACTTTTATTTTCTATTCAGGGGATATATGTGTAGGTTTGTTACTCTGGTATATTGCCTATATTGCATAATGCTGAGTTGTGATTATGTATGATCCCACCACCCAAGTACTGAACATCGTACCCAATAGACAGTTTTTCAACCCTTGCCCCCTGCCTTGTAATCCCCATTTTTATTGTTGCCGTCTTTATATCCATGAGTACTCAATGTTTACCTCCCACTTATAAGTAAGAACATGTGGTATTTGGTTTTCTGTTCCTGTGCTTAATATAACAGCCTCCAACTGCATCCATGCTTCTGCAAAGGACATGATTTTATTATTTTTATGGCTGCATAGCATTCCATGGTGTATATGTACCACATTTTCTTTATCCAATCCACCATCATGGACAGGTTGATTGGATGCGTTTGCTTTTGTGAAAAGTGTGATAATGAACACGCGAGTAAGTGTGTGTTTTTTGTAGAAAACTTTGTTTTCTTATGGATGTATACCCAATAATGGGATTGTTGGACTGAATGGTAGGTCTGTTTTAAGTTCTTACAGAAATATCCAAATTGCTTTTCACAGTGATTGAACTAATTTACATTTTCACTAACAGCATAAAAGCATTCCCTTTTCTCTGCAGTCTTACCAACGTCTGTTTGTTGTTGAGATGGAGACTCACTGCTGGAGTGCAGTGGCATGATCTCGGCTTGCTGTAACCTCCACCTCCCAGGTTCAAGTGATTTGCCTGCCTCAGCCCCCAAGTATCTGGGATTACATACGTGTGCAACCACACCTGGCAAATTTTTGCATTTTTAGTAGAGACGGGGTTTCACCATGTTGGCCAGGCTGGTCTCGAACTCCTGACCTCAAGCGATCTGCCCACCTCAGCATCCCGAAGTGCTGTGATTACAAGCATGAGCCACCGTGCCTGGCCCTGTTGTTTTTTGACTTTTAATAGTAGCCATTCTGACTGGTGTGAGATAGTACCTTACTGTGGTTTTGATTAACATATCGCTAATAATTATTGATATTGAACATTTTTTCACGTCTGTTGGATGCTCGTATGTCTTATTTTGAGAAATGTCGGTTCACGTCATTTCCCCAGTTCTTATTTTTTTTTGTCTTTTGCTTGTTCAATTGTGTAAGTTCCTTATAAATTTTAGATATTAGATCATTGTCAGATACATAGTTTTAAAATATTTTTCCCCATTTTGTAGGTTGTCTGTTTACTCTGTTGGTAGTTTCTTTTGCTGTGCAGAAGCTGTTTAGTTTAATTGCATTCCATTTGTCATTGCTTGTTTTAGTTGCAAATACTTTACAGAACTTAATAATAAATTATTTCCCAAGGCTGGTCCAGAATGGTGTTTCTTAAGCTTCCTTTTAGGATTCTTACAGTTTCAGGTCTTACATTTAAATATTTAATCCATCTTGAGTTATTTTTTTGTATATGGTATAAGGAAGGGGTTGAGTCTTACTCTTCTGCATATGGCTAGCTGGTTATACCAGCACAATTTATTGAATAGGGAGTCCTTATTCATCATTTATTCTTGTGGACTTTGTCAAACATCAGATGGCTGTAAGTGTGGAGCTTTATTTCTAGGTTCTCTATTCTGTCACTGGTCTATGTATCTGCTTTTGTAGCAGTAGCATGCTGTTTTGTTTACTGTAACCTTATAGTATAGTTTGGTAATGTAAAGTCTGGTAATGTGATGTCTCTGGCTTCATTGTTTTTTGTTTTTTTTTTTTTTTGCTCAGGGTTCCTTTGGCTATACAGGATTTTCTTGCTTGTTTGTTTGTTTGTTTCACATAAATTTTAGAATAGTTTTTTTCCTAATTCTAGTTCTGTGAAAAATGACGTTGGTAGTTTGATAGAAACAGTGTTGAATCTGTGCATTGCTTTGGGCAGTATGGCCATTTTAATGATATTCATTTTTCTTATCCATGAGCATGAAATATTTTTCCATTCATTTGCATCATCTATGTTTAGTAGTTCTCCTTGTAGAGATCTTTCACCTTAGATTGCAAGGGACTCAATAAGATCCAGCAAAAGTTTGAAAACCAACACAAAAAAGTTCTAAAGCAATCAGGGAAATGAAGGAAAAGATAGACATTTTAAAAAGGAATTCATCAGAGCTTCTGGAATTAAAAAAACTAATGAAGAAATTTCAAAATACAATTGAAAGCTTTACCAATTGACTACATTTTTTAGAGTTTTAGGTTCACAGCAAAATTAAGTGGAAGGTACAAGGAGTTCCTATATACTCTGTGCACCATATATGCACTCTCTCTATCCTTATCAATATCCTCCATCACAGTGGTACATTTGTTACAATTGGTGAACATGCATTAAAACATCATTATCACCAGAGTACATAGTTTAAATTAGGGTTAACTCTTGGTGTTGGGTATTCTATGGGTTTGGGCAAGTTTATTATGACATAGTTTCACCATCATAGTATTATTATCGAGTAGTTTTACCGCCCTAAAAATTATCTGTGCTCTACCTATTGATCCCTCCCTGCCCTCTAACTCCTTGAAACCACTAATATTTTTACCATCTCAGTAGTATTGCCTTTTCCACATGTTAGAATCATAAAATATGTGGGAATCATAGAATACGTAGCCTTTTCAGGTTGGCCTCTTTCACTTAGTATTACACATTTAAGTTTCCTCCATGTCTTCTCATGGCTTGATAGCTCATTTATTTTTAGCCTTGGACAATATTTCAGTGTACGCATGTGTGGCAGTTTATTTATTCATCTATCTACTGAAGAGCATCTTGGTTGCATCTAAGTTCTGGTAATCATGAACAAATCTACTTCTAAACATCCATGGGCAGGTTTTTGTGTGGATGTACATTTCCAACTCTTTGGGTAAATACCAAAGAGTGTGATTGATAGATCATATGATAAGAGTATGTTTACTTTGGTAAGAAACTGCCAAACTGTCTTCCTAAGTGGTGGCACCATTTTGCATTCCCATCAGCAATGAATGAGAGTTCCTGTTCGTCCCCATCTTCACCTGTGGTGCTGTCAGTGTTCTGCATTTTGTCCAGTCTAATAGGTGTGTAGTGGTATCTCATTATCATTTTACTTTGCATTTCCCTGATGACATGTGATGGGGAATATCTTTTCATGTGTTTATGTGTCATCTGTATATTTTTTATGGAGGTATCTGTTAAGATCTTCATCAGTTTTTAGTGAGGTCATCTTTCTTTAAAAACCAGTAAACAATAGTAAAGTGCCAAGCAGTGTTCTAGGTGCTTTACATAAATTAAGGTGTACATTCTTGCAACAACCTTCTGAAGGTATTATTTTTTAACGTCATTCCTATTTTAGAGATGGAGAAACAGAGCTACAGAAAGTTTTAGTGGCTATCACAGCTGGCAAATAGTAGAGCCAGGATTTTAGATTGAGCAATCTAGTGCTACAGTTAAGACTACTTTGCTTTGCTATATCTCATGATTTCCCTTACCACCTTTTTTTTTTTAATGATTTTATTGTCATTGTCCTCACACCAACCCTTATAATCAATTTTGATTTTTTTCACACCGCACCCAACTTCTCACATCAAATCAGTTGCAAGTAAACAAGTTTTGTACTTCTACCACTTCAGATTTGTTTTCCTTTTTTTTTTTATTATCAGTAGCAGGACTCCTTTCCTGTCTCCAATTTAGGACTAAAGAGATTAATGTTTCTACAGCACAATTCTAATGCACTTTCTGATTTTTATTTACCATAGGGTGGAAAAAGACTTTCAATCTTGAATTTATAGCTCTCCACAATATGGGCCCTAACTACTTTTCTAAGATTATTTATTATATTTCTAATACACTAGCTCCATATATCAGCCATACTGAACTAAACTATTCATTCCTGTGTGGAAACCTCCTCATTGAAGTCTATCCCTAATCTCAGAGCTCTTCATTTTCTGGTCCTCATGCACATAAGTATAATCTGTTTGTTAATTCTTGACTTTACTAATTACAACTCAGCCACTAGCACTATTGATCACCAATATGCAGGGTCAGTCATGATCATTTTAGGTGTCAAAATTAACAAACTAACTGATACATAAAGAGTGTTATTTCATGGTAAGAAATATAAATAATTAATAAAAAGAAATATAAATGGTCATAAACCAATGAAATATTCAACATTGTTTATAATAAAATAAATTTATGTTAAAACAATTGGCAAGGGTATTTGAGATAGTAAACCCCATAAATGTATGATAGTACTTACCATCTAAATTGCTTCAGCCTTTTGGAAATCAGTTTATGAATCTGAAACAAAGATTATAATAACAAAGAGGAAATGTGTAAATATCCATCACTATGACAGTCATCAAATTAAACATGGTATATATGTTTTATTCAGTGTTATCTAATATTTAAAAATAACAAACTACATTTATGTGTACTGAAATTGAAAGGTATCTAAGATAGATTGTCAAGTGGAAAAGCCAAGTTGCAGAATGATACACATCATATTTGTTTCAATATATACAGACAAAATACCTGGTACCCTGTTACTATTGCCCTCTTGTATATATTCTTTTGAGAAACATCTATTCAAATATTTTGCCCATATTTTAATCTCATTATTTGTCTTTTTATTATTAAGTTATAAGAGTTATGATTTGCAAATATCTTCTCCCACACTTTTTCCCATTCTGTGGCCTATATTTTTACTTACTTGATGGTATCATTTGTAGCACAAAAGTTTAATTTTGATGAAGTCCAGTTTATCTATTTTTTCTATGCTCATTCACAATAGGTACAGAAGAGTTCGGATTAGTAAAAGAGGCCTTGCTCTAATGTGCAAATACTTTTAAAGTCTATGCTTGTATTTTATTTAATAATATTCAAATAGCCAAAACAATTCACATGACCAAGGTGAAATTTAAAGGGTACAAATATAGATTTAACTTCTTAATGGTAGGAGCTACTTAATTTTGTGACTGATTGTGATAATCTATCACATCCTTTAAAAAGTGAGACTTCCACTGTGATTTTTCATCCTATAACTGACAACCAGGAAACTGATGCTTCTTTTAGCCCAGTTCACTATGCCTTTTTGGAAACTAGAAATCATACTTTTGACTTTTCACTCTCAAGAGTCAAAAGAACAGTTATATTGCCTTTGGCTCATCTATAACTAGCTTATCCTATTACCTACCACTAAGAATTCAACATGCTTTTAGAATGAACCACTTCAGATATAACATTTTCCTGTTACTATACCTTTTAAAGGATACCTATTTAGCTTGTCTTATAGTTATACATACTTTCCTCTGCTATTAGATTATAAGTAACTTTGACGGAGGAGATGATATATTATTTCTCTATCTATGACACTCTTTCACAAGATTCTTTCTCTTGTACTTTTCCAATATTTGTGGAAACCACTTGTCTTTTTATTCAAGTATATGGTTTGGGTATGCAGGTGTTTAATAATTATTTATTCACCACAATTACAGTTTAGATTAGGCTTGTGGGTGTTACTATAGATTTCTCATACCTGTGCAAACTCCATTAATTACCAACTTCATTCAACAGACTGGTCTAGTAGGAAGATCCGACCACTGATCTTGAATTGTATATACAGCTCTTCTGTATGTTTACTTGAAGCTATCAACTCATTGTAGCTATATTCAGATGAAGGGCATATGAAAAACATTAATCGGTTTCTACTTCCTCTTTTCTAAAAGGAAATTTCTCCATTATTTGTTACTGATGACTCTCTCTTTCTCTTTCTTTCTCTACACAGTCATCCTCTGATATCCATCAGAGATTGCTTCTATAACCAATCCCCACAGATATGTTCCACAGGTACAAATATCCACAGGTGCTCACATTCCATATAAAATGATGAAATACTTGCATATAATCTATGCACATACTTCCATGGGCTTTGAACATACTTCCACAAAGACCAGGATGATCTATTCAATCTGTGCTTTTCTGTCATGGTTGCACACACAGGTAAAACTGCAAAGAAGGCAATTTTTCTTGCTCCCTCCATCTGTCTACCTGGAAGATTTCCTTCAGGCTATAGCCATTTCACTGGGGTCCAAATCAAGCATAGAACCATGAACTGAAGTTACAACATGAGAAGAAAACAAAGAAGGTCCAAATAAGGAATTTGTTTCAAAACTGTTCTTTCACACTTTTACAAATGACCCCAAGTAAGGAACTATTTTTTCCCTCTAGGGCAGAAATATCATTAATTCACAATGTAGGCAAAAAGCAAGATTCTAACTGCATCAGGGTAGATAACCCTAACCTCAGATTGAGGTTCCAACAAAAGGGTAAAAAAATCTAAACCTAATATTTCTGGATCTCTCAGGCTTTGCGAGACATTTTTCTGCTGAATTTGACTGCCGTGTGCTTTCTTAAGTTTAAGAATCTATTTTCCCTTAATATTGCATATGTCTTACTCGGTGTCATCATTACCCAGATTCTCTTATGATCTATTTTTCTAATCCTAACAAATATGTTCTTAATTCATTACCTCATTTGAAGATAAATTTATTCATAACTACTTGATGTGTTTCCAACCCAAGTGTATCTGCATGTTAATAAAAATCAACATTCAATGCTTACAGGCAAATTATAAAATTTCAAGTGTTAGCCTCTCTGTAATCATTAGTCCTCTTTCTGACCCTCAAATTGCATCATTTAACTGCATCACTTACAAAGTTTACTGACAAGACTATTCCATCATAACACACATAGCACTTTTAGTTGCTCTTATATTTGTTATTTTTTGCACATACAAAGATTCTTACGATTTGATCACCAGAGATTAATTAACATAGTTTTCTTTCATTATCTGTTTCATAGACATATTTATCTTTATAGAATGAACAGCTTTGCTCTAGGGCTAGTGGAAAATAAAGTTTTGTATGTATTAATTTTTGATGAGTCTCTGTTATCACTATTTCTTCATGGAAAATGTAGGAAAGCCTCTTAGGAAACTGAGAATGAGATGCAGTCTAGTTTAGTAAACATACACTTGGGCACTGAAATCAGGTAAAGATTGAAATTTTATCACTCGTTCTCATTAGAGGTATGACACTGAATAAGTCAATTAAACTCTCCTATTCTTATAGGATAGTTTAATAAAGTAATGTATGTACAGTGCTTGGCACACAATAAAAGCTCAGTAATTGCTCACCAAAACCAAGCAAAAACAGCCACAATGAAAATTTAGAGGGCACATGGATTTCATACCTTTGTTGAAAACCAGATTGTGTCATCAACCAATTAAACTTCATTGTCCACAGCTAAAATTATATTTGTACATTAATTGTATTTTATGAAAGTAAAAGTTAAGATAGTTACTGGAACAATTCAGATTCTAGATACAAGTTCTGTTGATTTTAAATGTTTACATTTTTCATATAAAATTTGTGTCAGAACTTTGCCAATGTTTGTGTAAATCACAAACTCACCTTCATGGTTCAGTTTTCCATTCTTGATCATTCATTCAATAAATATTTATATACCATTTACTATGCATCATGACTGTATCAGTTACAAGTAGTATAAGGTTGCACAGTACATTGCTCCTTCCTTCAAGGAATGCAAGGTTTAGTAGAAGAGGCACATATGTAAACAACTAATAAGAAAAAGTTGCATGTATTCAAATTACTTATTACAGAAAGTGCAAATGACAAATGTCATAAAACAGGTTGACCTGATTCATGATAATGACTGTTGTAAAATAGTAAGATTCATAAAATTAGAGGTGGAGCAAGATAGTTGAAAAGAAAGCTCCACAGATTGTCCCCCTCTGCAAAGAAAACTATTTAACAAATATCTACACAGAAAAACCACCT
Source organism: Papio anubis (assembly GCF_008728515.1). Classification (NCBI taxonomy): domain Eukaryota; kingdom Metazoa; phylum Chordata; class Mammalia; order Primates; family Cercopithecidae; genus Papio; species Papio anubis. Next base: position 59,771,107 of record NC_044996.1, read on the forward strand.
TCACAAGAACCAAATGTCAGGTGAGCAATTATAGTAACTGGTTTTAACTTCATATAGCTGAAAGAGGCACTGAAGAGATAGAAAAAACAGTCCTGAGTGGCTGGAACCACCCCCACCCCCAGCAGGTTCAGCATGGTATGAAGAGTATCTCTGGACACTAGGGGAAAGAGAATAAAATTGTGAGGCATGGAACTCAGTGGTGTCCTATTAGAACAGAAAGGAAAATCAGATCAAACTCAGATGATGCCTGGCTACCAAGAGAGAATTTAAATCAGCCTTAGCCACAGGAGAATTGCTGATCTCTGAGGTCTGAACTTGTGTGCCTACAAACCTTGCCATCAAGGGTTACAGTACTCTGTTTCTCCAAGTAAACTTGAAAGGTAGTCTAGGCCGTAAGGACTGCAATTCTTAGATGAGTCCTAATGCTGAACTAAGCCCAGAGACAGTAAACTGGGGGGAAACATGACCTACTGAGACACAAGTTGGGGCAGCCCAAGGAGTGCTGACATCACCCCTCCCCTAACCCCAGGCTGCACATCTAACAGCTCCAAAAGATACTCATTCCTTATGCTTGAGGAGAGAAGAGGGAAGAATGGGGAGAACTTTGTCTTGTATCTTGGATACCAACTCAGCCACTGCAGAACAGGGCACTGGTCAGAGTCATGAGGCCGCTGTTATAGGCCCTAGTTCCCAGATGTCATTTCTAGACACATCCTGGGCCAAAAGGAAACCCACTGCCTTGAAAGAAATGACTCATTCCTAGCAGCATTCATCATCCGCTAACTGAAGAGCCCTTGGACTCTGTGTAACCACAAGTTTTACCTTTGTATTACATCAAGGTCCTTGAATGAGCCTCCAAGACTAGCTGGCTTCAGGTGAGACTCAGCACATTACCAGCATTGGTGGTTATGGGCCAAAACTCCTTCTACTTGAGAAAAGCAGAGGGAAAAGTAAAGGGAGCTTTGTCTTGCACCTTAGGTACCAGCAGAACCACAGAGGGTAGAGGAATAAGGAGGCTCTTTGGATCTCTGATTCTAACATGTGACACTTGGATGGCATTTCTGGACGTGCCCTGGGTCAGAGGGGAGCCTACCACCATGCAGAAGAGTCCCAGTTCAGGCAAAATTCACCACAAGCTGACTGAAGAGACCTTGGACCTTAAGATAATATCCAGGGTAGTCTGAGAGTACTCCACATGGCCTGAGGTGGAGATGGCTTCAGGGTGAGGCTCCTCTGCCTTTGGAAAGGGGAGAAAAGTGTGGAAGAACTACATCGTATGGTTTGAGTGCTAGCTCAGCTGAGATACAATAGAATGCCAGGTAGACTCCTAATATTTTTTACTCTAGCCCCTGATGCCGGGATGATACTTCTGGGCCTGGGGGACCTCACTTCCCAGAAGGGAGAGACACAGGCCTGGCTGGCTTTGCTGCCTGCTGATTATAAAGCCTCAGGGCCTTGAGGAAACATACGCAGTAGCTAGGGAGTGGTTACCCCTGGCCTTGGGAGAGACTCAGTGCTGTGCTGGTTTCAGCTCTGACCCAGTACAGTCATAGTGTTGGTGGGCATAAGGGTACACGAGTAAGTTCACGGTCTTTAGGAGAGGCATGAGGTTTAGGAGGTTCAGAACAGAGAAAGACTATATGTTTGGGAGAAAGTAAGGGAAGAGAATAAAAGTTTCTTCTTGATAATCCAGAGAATTCTCTTGGATATTTTCTAATACCATCAAGGTTGTACCTCTATGAGTCTGCAAGAACGACAGCATTACTGTGCTTGATGTGCCCCCAAAAGCAAATAGAGCTTAGATCACAACATCCAAGTCCTTTTAAACATCTGGAAATCCCTCCCAAGAAGGAGGAGTACAAACATGTCTAGTAGTGAAGACTACAATAAATACATATCTCCTCAATGCCCAGATATTGAAGAACATCTATCAACATTATCACCATCCAGGAAAACATGATCTCACCAAATGAACAAAGAAGGAATTCAGAATCCTATAAGACACACCTAACTGAAAGATAGAAACAATTAAAAATAATCATGCAGAAATTCTAGAGCTGAAAATTGCAATTGGCATACTGAAGAATTCTTCAGCATCCTTTAGTAGCAGAATTGATCAAGCAGAAGAAAGAATTACTGAACCTAAAGACAGGCTGTTTGAAAACACACAGTAAGTGGAGATAAAAGAAAAAAATGAAGCATAGCTACAGGATCTGGGAAGTAGACTTAAAACTGCAAACCTGAGAGCCATTGGCCTTATAGAGGAAGTAGAGAAGACGATGGGGGAAGAAAGTTGGTTCAAAAAGATAATAACAGAGAACTTCCCTAACCTAGAGAAAGATATCCGAGTAGAAAAACGTTATAGAACACCTAGCAGATTTAACACAAAAAGGACTACATTAAGACATTTGATAAACAGACTCAAATCTTGAGTTAATTTTTGTATAAGGTTAAGGAAGGGGTTCAGTTTCTGTTTTCTGCATATGGCTAGCCAGTTTTCCCAACACGATTTATTAAATAGGGAATCCTTTCCCCATTGCTTATTTTTGTCAAGTTTGTCAAAGATCAGATGGTTGTAGATGTATGGTGTTATTTCTGAGGCCTCTGTTCTGTTCCATTGGTCTATAGATCTGTTTTGGTACCAGTACCATGCTGTTTTGGTTACTGTAGCCTTGTAGTATTGTTTGAAGTCACATAGCTTGATGCCTCCAGCTTTGTTCCTTTTGCTTAAGATTGTCTTGGTTATATGGGTGCTTTTTTGATTCCACATGAAATTTAAAGTAGTTATTTCCAGTTCTGCGAAGAAAGTCAATGGTAGCTTCATGGGAATTGCATTGAATCTATAAATTACTTTGGGCACTATGGCCATTTTCATGATATTGATTCTTCCTATCCATGAGTATGGATAAAGACACCTATAAAGACACATAGACTGAAAATAAAGGGATAGGAAAAGTTATTCCATACCATTGGAAACCAGAAATGAGCAGGACTCATGACACTTAGACAAAATAGATTTCAAAGCAAAAACTATAAGAAGGGACAAAAATAGTCACTATATAATAATAAAGGAGTCAATTCTGTAAGAGTATATAAAAAATTTAAATTGATATATACCCAACCCTGGAACACCCAGAAATGTAAAATAAATGTTATTAGAGCTAAGGGGAAAGGCAGACCTCAATACAATAATAGATGGAGATTTCAGCAATCAACTGTCAGCATTTGACAGATCTTCCAGAGAGAAAATCAACAAACATCAGACTTAATTCATACTATAGACCATGTGACTCTAATAGATATTTATAGAATATTCCATCCAAGAGCTTCAAAATATACATTCAACATCATTTGATTATAAGCTCTCATTATGTCTTCTATAATTTTGGGTAAAAAAAATAACACTTCAATACTTGTTTTGATAACTTGTATAATCCAACAACTATTTATTAAATTTTTAATCTGCCAGGCAATGTGGTAGGTACTGGATTAAATAAGACAATGTAAATGATGCATTTGATACATGGCTGGTCCTCAATATAAGACAGCTATTTATTTATTTATTTATTTATTTTTATTTTTATTTGTTTTCATATATAGACACTTTTATTTTTCTTTTCAAACTGCAACACACTAAAGACAAGCCTAAGATAAGACAGCTATTTAAATGAGCCTCCTGTGTTAATACCAAAGTAACAACAATAGTTAAAATGTATTAAATATTTTCTATTTGAGATATGTTCTATTACTTTGAATACTTACAATGGGCCAAAGGATATGGTTAATAGATATATTTGATGTGCTAATCAAGCATTTATCTTTATTACCTGGAAACGTTTCCCACAACTTCCAATAAAGGCACAGATTTATGTAGGATCCTTTGTATGAGGTGACCCTGGTCTCTAGTTACCGCCAAATGAACAAGTAACAGATACTTAACTCAAAATAAGCCAATCAGATTATCTCTGTCATTAATTGAAATAAAAGTCAAAATTTATTTTAAAAAATTGGTAAATACTGGAGGTGTAAGCTTATGAAGACTGAACTGTCAGTTATTTTAGCTATATGCATCCAAAAAGTCAATTCAGTATAGAGTAGCAGGAAAAGCAATAGCTGCAGAGAGGGAATCAGTGAGAACAGAATAGGTAGCAGTTGGAAGACAGAATAGTGGTGAGGGGAGCTGGGAGAGGTATTCAGTGAAATTGGGTTGTGAAAATTCCTTATAGATTCCTATGATATTGTCTTTTCAATTTAAGCTAATTTGATACCTGTAACCAAACATGCTCTATTATAGGTAGGTTTACCTTGGTTTTTACAGATAAAGAAAAATGATAACAAAATTTAAGTCAAATTTCTCTGAGTCACAAAGCTAGCATATGGCATAGATATGACTCAAAGCAAGATTTGCCTGGCCCCAAGACTTTTTTTCTTCTAACTCAATTGTACTGTTATCTACCTTTTCTGTATCGTACTTTGCTATAAGCAAAATAAGAATACTTTCTATTTTGCATTTCTCTTTTAAGGATTAGATGACATAATGTTTATAAAATCCATAGAAAAATGCCTGGCATTTAGTAGCTGCGTAATAAATGTTATTTCTCTTCTCATCTTTGAGTTGGGTAAAAGAGGTATGGATATTCTCCTTATACAAGTAAGCTAACTGAAAGATGAAAGTGTCTCCCTAAAGTAACATAAGGCTCAAACACTTGTTTCTTTAAGTGGAACTGAATGTTTCCCCTAATGAAGCATGCTGCTTTTGATTAATAAAATGTTTAGCCTCCTAATTAAAAACAGAGACACAAGTATAAAGTTTAATTTCATGTTTAGAATCATAAAACTTGGAATATTGTTTGTTGTAAATACTTACTTATCTCTCCTTGAATTTATCATTTAAATGGATGATCTAGAGGAAAAGTAATTGAAAAATATTTTTACCCTATCAAATATTTCACTGTTTTTAGTGATTACTATCTTGTTCCTTGCCTTTGTATTTTAAATATTTAATGGATGAATAAAGATTGTATTTGTTCAAGGTAAACAACATGATAATTTGATACAAATGCATTGTATGATTACCACCCTCAAATTAATTAACACATCTATTAGGCTGTACCTTAGACCCTCAGAACTTGTTCATCTTATTACTGAAAGTCGGTACCCTTGCACCAACATCTCTTTTTTCCTTAATCTCCAGGCCCTGGAAATCACCATTATTTCTGCTTCTGTAAGTTATATTCTTTTAGATTCCACATTTAAGTGAGATCATATAGTATTTGCCTTTCTGTGTCTTGCTAATTTCACTTAGAATAATGTCTTCCAGGTTCATCCCTGTTGTTGCAAATGGCAGGATTTCCTTCGTTTCCATGGCTGAATAATATTCCATTATGTATATGTACCATGATTTCTTCATTGATTCATTTGGCAGTGGATACTTAGGTTGTTTCCATATGTTGGCTGTTGCAAACAATTCTGCAATGAACATGAGGGTGCAGCAATCTCTTTGAGATACTGACTGCTTTTCCTTTGGGTATATACCCAGAAGTGGAATTGCTATATTATATGGTAGTTCTATTTTTAATTTTTTGAGAAACATCCATACTGTTTTCCATGACTGTATCAATTTACATTCCCATCAACAGTATACAAAGGTTCTCTTTCTCCACACCCTCACCAACATGTATCTCTTGTCTTTTTGAAAATGGATATAATACTACTTGTGAGGTGATACTGTGGATTTGATTTGCATTTCCTTTTATAATTGTTTAAAATTTATTATTTGTTGAGGTAAATATATATATATAGATAATTTGCAATGTTTACCATTTTTAAGTGTAAAGTTCAGTGGTGATAAATACATTTATGTTCCTCTGTTTCCCTTCATTCATCCCTCACCTTTCCCCTTCCAACCTCTAGTAACCACCAATCTACTTTATCTTTATGAGATACAGGTTTTTAGATCCCACATGAGTGATAACATGCAATATTTGTTTTCTGTGCTTGGCTTATTTCACTTCCACTTAATAGAATGACCCCTAGTTCCATATATGTTGCTGCAAATGGCAGGATTTCCTTTATTTTATCACTGAATATTATTTTTTATTGTGTGTATATATACGTGTAAATATATGTGTGTATAAAGATTAATATATACACATATGTATATGTGTGTATATATTATGTATATACACATATATATGTATATATGTGTATATATACATTTATATATCTTATATTGAGGGCCTGCTGTGTATCAAATGCATTATTTAGATTGTCTTATTTAATCCAGTACCTACCACATTGCCTGGCAGATTAAAAATTTAATAAATAGTTGTTGGATTATACAAGTTATCAAAACAAGTATTGAAATGTAAACTTTATTACCCAAATGTATATATGTATACATATACTACATATACATATACATATATGTATACATGTATATATGTTACATATATATACACGCACATATATATGCCCTGATTTATTTATTCATTTATTTGTTGATGGAAACAGGTTGTTTCTATGTCTTCGTTATTGCAAATAGTGCTGCAATGAATGCATTTCCTTTGGGTACATACCAATAAGTGGGATTGCTGTATGGAATGGTAGTTTTATTTCTCATTTTTGAGAAACTTCCACACTGTTTTCAATGACTGTACTAATTTACATTCTCACCTACAGTGTACAAGGGTTCCCTTTTTCACACCCTCATCAACACATCATCTCTTGTCTTTTTGATAATAGTCATTCTAACAGGCATGTTGTGATATCTCTGTGGTTTTGATTTGAGTTTCCCTGATAATTAGTGATAGTGGGCACCTTTTCATTTACCTGTTGTCATTTGTATGCCTTCTTAATTAGGTTATTTGATTTTTTTTTCTTTCTCTTTTTTTTTTTTTTTTTTGCTATTGAGTTACTTGAGTTATTTATATACTTTGGATATTAAATGCTTATCGGATATATGGTTTGCAAAAGTTTTCTCTCTATCTGTAGGTTTCTGTTTCATTTTGCTGACTGTTTGCTTTGCTGCGTAGAAGCTTTTTAGTTTGTTGTAGGACTACTCGCTTATTTTTGCTTTTGCTTCCTGTGCTTCTGGTGTCCCTTTAAAAAAATCCATTGCTGAGAAAAACGTCAAGGAACTTTTCTCTATGCTTTCTTCTAGGAGTTTTACAGTTTCTGACATTACACTTAAGCCTTTAATCAATTTCTAGTTAAATTTTGTATATGGTGTGAAAAATCGCCCAATTGGGAAAATAAGTAATTAACTTCTGCTTGCAGATGAATGATGTTCTATATAAAAAACCCTAAACACTCCACCACAGAACTGTCAGAACTAATAAGTGAATTCAGTAAGGTTGAAAAATACACAACTCACACACAAATATTCATTATGTGTCTATACACTAACAAGAAACTGTCTGAAAATAAAAACCAAAAAAATCCCATTTATAACAGCATCACCAAAGAAGTGAAAGATCTGTACATTGAAAACCATAAAGCATTGGTAAAAGAAATGGAAGAAGGCACGAATAAATGGAAAGATAGTCTGCATTCATGAATTGGAAGAATTAATATTGTTAAAAAGTCCATACTACCAAAAGTGATCTACAGATTCAACACAATCCCTATCAAAAGTCCAACGTCATTTTTTGCAGGAGTAGAAAAACAGTTTTAAAACTTGCATGGAACCACAACAGATCCTGAAAAGGCAAAGCAAATTTGAGAATAAAACACAGCTGGGGGCATCACACTTCATTTTTTCAAACTATATTAAACTATATTACAAAGTAATCAAAGAGTATTGTACAGGCATAAAAACAGACACATAGACCAATAGAAGAGAATAGAGAACCCAGAATTAAACCCAAAAAGCCATGTTTAATCAATCTTTCACAAGGTTGTCAAGGATACACAGTGAGGAAGGGAAATTTTCTTCAATAAATGGTGTTGGAAAATGTCGATATCCACATGGAAAAAGAGAAAAGTGAACCTTTGTCTTATGCCATATAAATAATTAAATCATTTGCTTTCCCACATACTTTTCAGGAAAGAAATTTAAACCAATTTTCAAACAAAATAGAGGTTATTTAGCATTAGAATGAATTATCTATGTTTGCTGTTCTCAACTTCAAATATATTACTACTAACTTTTTTTTGTTTGTTTGCATGTAGGCAAATCAAGGCCTTACACTGTTCAATTTAAAAAAAATAATAAAAATGCTACTATTACAATATATTCACATTGAGTTGTATAAGATAATTTAATGCAATTAAAATTTCAAAATAAGTGGCCGGGCACGGTGGCTCACACCTGTGATCCCAGCACTATGGGAGGCTAAGATGGGCAGATCACGAGGTCAGGAGATCGACACCATCCTGGCTAACACAGTGAAACCCCGTCTCTACTAAAAATATAAAACAAAAAAAAAATTAGCCGTGCATGGTGGTGGATGCCTGTAGTCCCAGCTACTCAGGAGGCTGAGGCAGGAGAATGGCTTGAACCCGGGAGGCAGAGCTTGCAGTGAGCTGAGATCGTGCTACTACACTCCAGCCTGGGTGACAGAGCAAAACTCTGTCTGGAAAAAAAAAAAAATTCAAAATAAGTGAAAGAAAACACAAATTTAAAATATTTACACAAGCAAAATTAAAGACTCCTAGGCTCTGGGTATTTCCTTCTTAATATTAAAACATCCTTTGCTGGAAATATGGTAATATCAAAGACAATTTTATTATGGTTCCTCTAAAATTCACAGTTGCTGATTGTTTGTTATACTTAAGGAATCAAAGTTAAATGGTGATACAAGATTAATTTTAAATCCCAATTGTTACAAAAAAGCAGGTATCAGCAATCAAGTTATAGCTTTAAAAATAAAATGTCATCACAAAATATTCAGTTTATTTGATTAAGAGCAGTGAAAACATTCATCTTTTAGAGCAAGAGTTGGCAAACATTTTCTGTAAAGGGGATGATAGTAACTGTTTCAAATTTTATAGACCACACTGTCTCTATTGCAAACTATTATTCATCTCTGTCATTGTAGTGTGAAAATAAACAGACACAATACATAAATGAATGGACATGGATATGTTCTAATAAAATTATATTTTTTTACATAAAATTTTGAATTTCATATAATTTTAATGTGGCAAAAAATGTTCTTTAAGAGCTTTTTCTTCAACCACTTAAAGATGTAACAGTCATTCTTAGATTGAAGACTGCAGAAAAGTAAGTAGAAGGCCAGATTTAGTCTGTGGCTATAGTTTTCTGGCCCTTTATTTAGGTAACTTTTGCTGCCCGTAGCTGGACATCCTCTATTAAGTGAAACAGCAGCTGATGGAAATTAATATAATTTCATACAATTAACCATAAGGAATAATTTATAAGGATGCTAGCATCTCATTAAGTTATAATAGTAAATAAAGTGGAGATATGACTATAGTCCCAAGGCTAGCAACAGCTCCCTAATAAGAACACAAAAAACCTAATTGTAAACTTCTGTTTTTCTATGAAATAGCATGGGTAATAGAAATTTCTAGACCTTTTATATTTGTACTACAGCCAAAATTTAAAATCTTTTCCTTAAGACATTTTAGAGAAGCTGCCAACATGTAGAAAAATTAACTAATTCACACACCATTTCTTCTTCTCAATTTTCATGAAAATGCTAATAAGTGATATACGTATAAAGAGAAATTGAATTAAATGTCCAGATATATTTATCATGAGGTCACTCAACTGATCAAAAGTGGGCTATGCATAAATATATCTGTAGCAAAACATTAAACCATTATGCAACACTTTTAGAAGATTTTTTTTATGCTGTGTGCTGATCAGGAATGACTAATTTTTGTTCCAGTATCAAGCAATCTTATGACCTCATTTACTTAAAGCAATGAAAGTTTATTTTTTTTCCTCATAATAGTACATGTGTTTCACAAGTTGGCTAGGAGCTGTGTTACATTTTATCTACCCTGAGACCTAGGCTTAAAAGAGGAGCTACCATTCAGGATGCTGCAAGCAATTGAGATGAAGGTAAAGAGAACATGGAAAAATGCACTACCTCCCAGAGATTTCACTAAGAGGTAAAATGCAACATGTCTCCTCACATTTCATTGGTTACAGTCAGTCTAGTGGCCCTGATGAACTCTGTGGGATTGGAGAAGTACAATCTCATTGTGTGACTGAACCTAATGCGGAGAGCCAAAGGTAAATGGTGAATAACAATAATGACTACCACAATCTGCCCTTTTGGTCACAGAAAATTCAACTCACTCTCTTTATTCACACAGAATATCATCACTACTTGCCCAGGGAGAGCAACACAGAAATCTCATCTGGTGACCGTGTGGAGCTCAAAATCCAAGATCTCTGAGTCAGGCACAGGATTCCCGATATCAGATCCAGATGTGACTCTTCCTTATCTGAAGATCTATGGAATATAAAAAAAAAAAAATTATCTACCTCCCACAGATATACAATATACAGTGTTCAAAGAGACAAAATAATCCAAATAAATACCTTCATTAGGAAGGGGAAAGGATGGGAAACATACACATACTGGCTGTTAAAGCTTCTACCTATAACTGATATACATCAGTTCTGCTCATAGTTCATTGCCCAAGCCAAGTCACATGGCTTTACATAAGTTAAAAGTATTTGATAAAATGCATTTCTAACACAACGCTGGAAGTAAAAGATTATGAAATAGAGTAAAACACTCATAATTACCATAAATGTACACATAGGATTGTCTGAAACCACAATATCCATATTTTAAAAAGTGACTATTTTCTTCTATGTTCTGAAATGCAGGCTTTACTTGTCAAACTATGAGTATATCCAATATTTTGTTCAGGCCACAGGGAGAGGTGACAAGTTTACTTTATTACTTAAGGGCAGACGCAAATCAATTTTTACATCTTGTATTAGAGGTAGTATTTACAAAAGATGAAATGTTGTGATAATTACAACAAAGGAAACATCAAGTAAGTTTAAGGTGTACCATAAATTTACTTTTGTGTTTAGAAGAACATCGTATTATTCTGTATTTGATACATCTTGTTTCTAACATGTCAGAGTTTTCAAATTTCGTAAAGCATACAATTTCACTGTGCATAAAAATTACCATGAATCTTTAAAATGAAAGGGAGAGGGTAAGAAGAAAAAAAAATTATCATGGGTCCTTGTTAAATATTCAGTTAGCCCTGTTCCTTATTAGATCTGTGGTGAATTTAAAGAATCCACATGTTTAATAAGCATTTCTGATTCTTCTGAAGTAGGTGGTCTCTGAAAATGTCATTTAAAAATGTATGAAATGGAGTAACAAGAAGGTAATCAGGAATTTCTGAACTACTTTGCAATGAAAATCTATATCAATAATATAATTTATATCTCATATACCTAAATAAATAACTTACAGAACACAGTACACTTCATGCTAAAATAGATAAATCAGTTATGAGTAATATTAATTACTTACTGGAAAAAATGAATCACATTTGATTCTGATATATTAGGCTATTGAATTAAATATATCACCTTCTATATCAGATTCATCATGCACTGAGTAAGGTATATCATCTGCTGAATTAAGTCTCCTGCATAAATCTGATACATAACCTCTTGAACCAAAAATCTAACCCTCTAAATTAGATACATAACTTGCTGAATCTAATATACTATCAATGAAATCAAAATTACCACCTACTAAGTCATGAGTTTTGAAATGACTATTTTAGGTTGCATATACCTTTAAAGAAGTAGTACAATGCCCTGCATCACTCTTAGTTTAGATTTTACTTGAGTAAGCCCCTAGAGACCTTCATTTTGTTCTATAGAGTTTGATCAACTTTCTTCTACTTAGTGTGTCTAAGGCCACCAGTTACCAGGAGAAAAGGGAAATATATCTCTGCATAAACTATGAAAATATACATACAATATATGTATATATAATATACATAATAAAAATATAAGCATATATATTTAGCTAAGTAATCTAAACAAATATAATATTCACTGAGTTGTATTTACTGTTGCTACTCCTGTGTTATGCAAAGGCCATGCCTAAAATGAAGAGTTAGCAACTTGTCAGTTATCTGTTTATCAAGATCCATAGTGACATTCTAGTGGTCCGTAAACATCTTCTCGGTAAGCTTGTGGTGGGTTTAAAACTCAAATTGAGTGAAACCGTTGTTATTATCTGATGAATGTATTTAAATTTATAAATACAATTTTAATGTGGTGAAAGTCATAAATGTAAAAATAAATATGGTTGCAAATTGTAAATGAAGGCCTACAACATAGAGGCAGAATACAACATATGAAATCATACCTCATGGCCTTTGTATATCACACTTAATTATTTTCCCATTATGTAAACTATTTAGGCTTAGCATGAAGATCAGTAACATCTTGTTACTCTTGTGTGATCTTTGGTTATGTATAAAATTAGTGTATTTAAATAAAGTTATCATTCTAAGTATTTTCCCAACTATATCACCTGCTATATAATTATTCTGTTATAGTCAATGTTTCCATGATTTTTTAATTTGTGAACTATTTTCAAATATCATTTTAAATAAGAAACATGATCAACATTTTTATAAAAAATTAACTCAAGTGCAGTAATTTAATCGTTACTTACTCTCTTTTATTTTTGAAAAAAATATGTTTTATAGAAAAATAAAACTACAAGTAAGAAACTTTAAAATTACTAAAAATCAAATGACTGTTAGATTACCATTGTCATTACTCAGATATTCCCTATACAAATATATACATTGAACTCACATTCTTAAAGTCATTTTAACCGACATAGCAGTGTGAGGCTGATTTGAAGCATTAAAACTCAGCATATTTATATTTTGTTTGCTGAATTACTTCTCTTAGCAGTCTTGTGAGATAGGATAGAAAGGTCTCTTATTGTCTTTTCCATTTTATAGATGAAGTAGAAATAGAGACACATTTTCATGTTGGCACATTGACAACATTTTAAATAGGCTGTTTGATCTGTTAAAATAAACTTTTATACATGATTAAAGTATAAAAACTCAAAATGAATCATTTATAATTGTACGTCAAGCCCAATATTCTTTGCCCTTCACCAGGTTTTGTGGGTTTAAAAATATTCTGTTTAGCTTATTTCTTTATGATAAGTGTAAGAATACTGACCTTCACTTCATCCTTCGTGAATTAACTCCATAGGCCAACCTTAAGGCTACCATAGCTTTATGTCACTTTGTAGCCATTTTCTTCTAGTCTATGGGTTCTCTGAACCCCTCTTGTATTACTTGAGAAATGTAGCACTGGGTCTATATCATGATTAGTGGAAACCAGTGGCATGAGATATTAGAATTCAAAGCACTAGTGGAAATATTCATCAACTCCTGTAAGATCTTTTTTCAGGAATGGCAAGAAAAGGTAGTACATAATCTACCTATATAGAAAATAAATTACAGAGAGGGCTGACATAGACAGACATGGATCAAAGTGAAGACAACCAAAGTCACATCCATACTACCAACGACCTTTCTCTGTTAACCATTTTCCTGGACAAAAATAACCTGTTTCGATTGAATCAATTTGCTTTCTTATCCCATTTTTTAGTCCTCAAGGATAACATTGAAATTGCACATCAGCTGAGTGTTTGAAATGTCCCTGGATTCCCAGAAGATGAAATACTATAGAATATTTGAACATAATGCTGAGTCAGCTGGGAAGGTCAATAGAATGAGTTAGAATACTTGGTTCCCTTTTTAACATGAAGGGATGTTAAATTTTACTGAAAGCATTTTCTGCATCTATTGAGATAATCTTTTTGTTGCTGTTGTTTTAGGTTTTGTGCGTTTTGTTTTTTGGGTTTTGGTGGGCTTTTTTGAGACAGGGTCTTACTCTGTCGCCCAGGCTGGAGTGCTATGGCACAGTCTCACGTCACTGTAGCCTCAACCTCCTGGGCTCAAGTGATCCTCCCACCTCAGTCTTTGGAGTAGCTGGGATGACAGGCTCACACCACCACACCCAGCTAATTTTTGCATTTTTGTAGAGACAGAGATTTGTCATGTTGCCCAGGGTGGTCTCTAATTGGCTGAGCTCAAGCTATATGCCCACCTTGGCTTCTGAAAGTGCTGGGATTACAGGCATCAACATGGCTGGCCTGAACATGTGGTTTTTGTCTTTAGTTCTGTTTATGTGATGAGTCATATTTATTGATTTGTGTATATTGAATGAGCCTTGCATTCCAAGGATAAAGCCTACTCGATTATGGTGGATTAGCTTTTTAATTTGCTGCTGAATTCCCTTTGCTAGTATTTTGTTAAAGATTTTCACGTCGATATTCATCAAGGATATTGGCTTGAATTTTTCCTTTGTTGTTGTGTTTCTGCCAGATACTGGTATCAGGATGATGCTGGACTCATAGAAGGAATTGGAGAGGAGTCTCTCCTCAGTTTTTTTGGAATAGTTTCAGTAGGAATGATACTAGCTCTTCTTTCTATGTCTGGTAGAATTCAGCTGTGAATCTATCTGGTCCTGGGCTGTTTTGTTGTTGTTGTTGTTGTTGTTGTTGTTGTTGTTTCGGTTGGTAGGCTATTTATTACTGATTCAATTTGAGAGCTTGTTGTTGGTCTGTTCAGAGAATCCATTTCTTTCTGGTTCAGTCTTGGAAGGATGTATGTTTCAAGGAATGTATCCATTTCTTCTAGATTTTCTAGTGTGTGTGCATAGAGGTGTTCATTGCAGTATCTGATAGTTATTTGTATTTCTGTGAGGTTGGTGTAATATTCCCTTTGTCATTTCTAATTGTATTTATTGGGATCCTCTCTCTTTTCTCCTTTATCAGTAGAGCTAGCAGTCTATCTATCTTATTAATTTTTTCAAAAAGTCAAATCCTGGATTTGTTGATCTTTGAATGTATTTTGTGTCTCAGTCTCCTTCAGTTGAACTCTAATTTTAGTTATTTCTTGTCTTCTGTTAGGTTTGGGGTTAGTGTGCTCTTGTTTCTCTACTTCTTTTAGTTGTGATGTTAGGTGGTTAATTTGATTTTTTTTTTTTTTTTAATCTTGATGTGGGTGCTCAGTGCTATAAATTTCCCTCTTAAAACTGCTGTAGCGGTGTCCCTGAGAATCTGTTATCTTTACCTTGTTCTCATTAGCTACAAATAACTTCTTGATTTCTGCCTTAATTTCATCAATTATCCAAAAGCCATTCAGGAGCAGGTTGCGTAATTTCCAAGTAATTGTACAGTTTTGAGCTATTTTCTTAATGTTAATTGCCAACTTGATTACACTATGGTTGAAAAGAGTGGTTGGTGTGATTTTGGTTCTTTTGCATTTTCTGAGGATTGTTCCATGTCCGAATGATTGGTTAATTTTAGAGTATGTGCCATGTGCTGATGAGAAAAATGTATATTCTGTGTTTTGTGGTGGGGAGTTCTACAGATGTCTATCAGTTTCATTTGTCCAGGGTTGAGTTTAGATCTTTAATATCTATGTTAATTTTATGCCTCAATGATCTAATACTCAGAAAACTAGGTATTGAAGGAACATACATGAAAATAATAAGAGCCATCTATGACAGATCTACAACCAACATCATACTGAATGGACAAAGCTGGAAGCATTCCTCTTGAAAGCTAGCACAAGTCAAGGATGCCCTCTCTCACCACTCCTATTCAATGTAATATTGGAAGACCTGACCAGCGCAATCAGGCAAGAGAAAGAAATAAAAGGCCTCCAAATAGGAAGAGAGAAAGTAAAAATATCCCTGTTTGTGGATGGTATGATTCCATGTCTAGAAACCCCATAGTTTCTGTCCAATAGCTCCTTGAGCAGGTAAGCAACATCAGCAAAATTTTATGATACAGAATCAATGCACAAAAATCACTAGCATTTCTATATACCTACAACCAAACCAAGAGCCAAATCAGAACCATAAATCCATTCACAATTACCAAATAAATAAATAAAATAATAATAAAATGCCTAGGCATACAGCTAACCAGGGAGGTGAAATATCTCTGAAGTGAGAATTACAATCAGTGCTGAAATAAATAAGAGATGACACAAACAAATAGAAGCATATTCTATGCTTATGGATAGGAAGAATCAATATAATTTAAATGGCCATATTAAAGCAATTTACAGGTTCAATGCTATTCCTATCAAACTACCAATAACATTCTTTATAGAACCAGTAAAAAAAAAAAAACAAAAAAAAAAAAACCTATTTTAAAATTAACATTGAACCAAAAAGAGCTTGAATAGCCAAGGCAATTTTAAGCAAAAAGAACAAAACAGGAAGCATCATGTTACCTGACTTCAAACTATATGACAGGACTATGGTAACCAAAAGAACATAGGTACTCGTACAAAAACAGACACATAGACCAATGGAACAGAATATAGAGCTTAGAAATAAGGCTGCACACCTACAACCATTGAATCTTCCATAAAATTGACTAAAACAACAATGGAGAAAGGATTCCCTATTCAATAAATAGTGCTGGGATAACTGACTAACCATATGCAGAAGATTGAAACTGGATGCCTTCCTTATACCACATACAAAAATCAACTCAAGATGGATTACAGACCTACATGTTAAACCCAAAACTATAAATCCCTGGAAGACAACCTAGGCAATACTATTCAGGACGTAGAAACAAGCAAGGATTTTATAACAAAGATGCCAAAAGTAATTGCAACAAAAGCAGAAATGACAAATAGGTTCTAATTAAATGAAAGAACTTCTGTACAGCAAAAAAAATAAAAAAAAAAGCTATGCATAGAAGAAACAGATGACCAACAGAATGTGAGAAAACTTTTGTAATTCATACATCTGAAAAATATCTAATATCCAGCATCTGTAAGGAATTTAGACAAATTTACAAGAAAGAAACCAACAACCTCATTAAAAAGTGGACAAAGGACTTGAACACATTTTTAAAGAAGACACATGTGTGGCCGAACAAGCATATGAAAGAAACTCAATATCACTAATCATTAGAGAATTGCAAATCAAAACCAAAATGCGATACTATCTCACACCAGGCAGAATGGCTATTACTGAAATATCAAAAAATAACAGATGCTTGTGAGGTTGCAGAGAAAAGGGAATGCTTATACACCATTGGTGGGAGTGTAAATTAGTTCAACCCTTGTGGAAGATGATGTGGTGATTTCTCAAGGACATAAAGACAGAAATACCATTTGACCCAGCAATCCCATTACTGGATATATATCCAAAGGAATAGAAATTGTTCTATCATAAGGACACATGCACACATATGTTGATTGCAGCACTATTCACAATAGCAAAGACATGGATTAAATCTAAATGCTAATCAACGGGATACTGGATAAAGAAAATGTAGCACTTATATCCCCTGGAATACTATGCATCCATAAAAAACAGAGTTCATATCCCTTGCAGGAAGATGGAAGATGCTGGAGGCCATTATCCTCAGAAAACTTACGCAGTAACAGAAAATCAAACACTACATGTCCTCCCTTATAAGTGGAAGCTAAATGGTGAGAACACATGGACACAGAGAGAGGAACAACAGACACTGGGGCATACCTGATTGGGGAGGATGGGAGGAGGCAGAGGATCAGATAAAATAACTACTCGGTACTAGTATTGATACCTGGGTAACAAAGTAATCTGTACAACCAACATGAGTTTACCCAAATAACAAACCTGTGCATGTACCACTGAACCTAATACCAAAGCTTTTCTACGAAAGAATATTTCATTCCTAATGTGGAACCCATAACTATATAGTCTTAAAGACATCATATCACTTTTCCTGGCCTCGTCTATTAGATACTATTACATACCTATTCATATCAAACATTATAGAATGTTATGAATGTTAATTATTTTCCATTAGGTAAAGATTTTGAGTTCTTATAAAGAAAGGGAGGAGATATATAAGAACAAAGACTACTTTTATTGTATTTATATTTTTAATTTTGTTTCAAGACAGGGTCTTGCTCTATTATCCATGCTGGAGTTCAGTGGTGCATTAGTAGCTCACTGCAATGTCGAACCCCTGGGCTCTTGGCAGTACTTCCACCTCAGCTCCGCAAGTAGTTAGGGCTATACTCATGCACCACCATGTGTGGCTATTCTTTTTTCACCTTTTGTAGATATAAAGTCTTGCCTTTTGTAGAGGCTTGTCTTAAATTTGAGCCTCAAGCAAACCTCTCACCTTGGCCTCCCTAGTGCTAGGATTACAGAAGTGAGGCATCGTGTTTGACCCCAGGAACAAGGACTACCTTTAAAATAACATGACAGAAAAGATAAAACAGCCCGACAAAGTTTCAGTTGAAAATCAAATTTTTATAAATTCGATTCTTCTATTTTTCTGAACTTCTATAAAATTTCTCATAATTTGTAATGGGAGGGAGCATTAATTGAGAGAATGAAAAAACACCTGTGTGACTAGTGCTCAAAAAAAAAAAAAAAGTATGTGTAAAAGACAAGGCTGGACAAATAGAGAGGGACAAATCAAACAAGGTGTTGGGAGCCATGCTAAAGATATTGTTCTTCAGCCTAAGACACAATTGGAAGTAATTGAGAAGTTTTAACCAGAAAAATAAAATGATCAGACTTGTATTAGGTTGGTTACCATCACTTTTAATGGCAAAAACCGTGATCACTTTTACACCAACCTGATATTTTATGAAGTTCATTCTGTTTGCAGTCTGGAAAGTTGATCTGCAGTGGACAAAAAGCAGATATAGTAAAACTAACGAGAAAATTACTACAGTAGTTCAGGTAAGAGATGATAGGGAATTTGTCTTAGATGCTATTAATGGAAATGATACAAAGTGGGCCAAATCATAGTTTCTTTGAATCCAGGGAGTCGGCAATGAGATATAGGAGAAATACAAAGAGATACATGAAATATCAATGTTCTTGGATTAGGGAGGTAGCTGATTTATGTGTATTTATTATTTGATGAATTAGCAAATAAATTAAAATAGAACAATACATAGAACAAGGCTGACAAGTTTTCATGAAGGAAAGATTGTGACTAATCTTATACTAAGCAACTGACACCCATGAGAAATAAGAAAGGGAACACAAAAAACTTTACTAAATAGAAAATGTGAATTTAATTGACAAACATATCTTAATGTAACAGTCATTTCAATGCAGGTAAATGGATTATAGTGATTATTGAAACAAAGAAAATACAGAGTTTTGAAAAAAAGAGAAAGAATAACCAGATGTTCTTTTAAAGTACACAGAATAATCAGAAATAGAGGAGAAGAAAAAGAAATCCTAAGCAGTATGAATCAAGGAAAGCTAGGGGTGAGGCAGATATAATTTAGGGGAAAATAATGTTATGTTATGGTAAAAGGGACCATTGCACAAGGAGATACATCTATTATAAATATATATTCCTAAGAGTGCCAACTCTAAATGTGTTAATTAAAAAGCGACAGAACTTTAAGGAAACATAAACAATTTTAATTAGAGACTTTAACACACTCTTCTAGAGAACCAAAAATAAAGATTTTTTTAATATATGCTCTCTGCGTGTGCGCACATATAACTCTACAAACAGCTGAAAATTATTTTCAACCACACATAGAACTTTTAAAATAATAGACCATACATTTTGTCATATGGAAATTCTCTGTAAATTCCAAAAGATCAATAAAATGAAATAACGTTGGACATCAATAGTAATGAAAGAATAGCTTAAAATCACAAGTTAGAAAATAAAATATTTAAAAATAACCCTAGTTTTAAAAAAGAATCATACAAAATTACAATAAATAAATTTTTATGTGAGTGATAAGACACCGATTGAGAGAAATTGTGGGTCACAGAGAAGCAATAATTAGTGGAGAATGTGTACTCTTTGTGTTTTATAAACAAATAAGGATTAAATTACTAAGAATTTAGTTCAATATTTTAGAAAAATTGAAACTAAAATCAATGAAACTAATAGAATAAAAATAATAATGGGCAGAAATAATAGTAATAGTGATAATGATAATAAAACTCAGAAACAACTTTCTTCAAATTACAATATTTTCTTAAAAGAAGTAATAAAATTATTAGACTTCTCTCAAAAGTGTTTAATAAATTAGAAAAAATACAAAAATAAATACAATCATAATAAAAAAGAAAATAGCTACAGACTCAACAGAATTCTAAGAAATAATAAGGAACAAAATTAGCGACTATAACGTCAATTTGAAAACCTAGATTAAATGAATGCATTTACAAAATAATATAAAATGGCAAAATTGGAAGAAGAAAAAAGGGACTTGAGTATATCTAGAAGCATCAGAAAATAGAAACAGTAGTCAAAACCTTTGTTCCTCAAATCACATGCCCAATGATTTTACAAGTGAGTTCTATCCAACTTTCAAGTAACAGTTAATCTATATTTTAACATATTTTCCTGAAAATACTTCAAAAAACTATACTTTCTCAGCTCTTTTCATAATGCAAGTGTAGTATTTATTCCTAAAACAGATGTAAACAATTCAAGATTGAAAGCATATTGACCATTTAACTTATGAAAGTAAATGCAGTTAGCCAAGCTTGGTGGCACTTGCCTATAGTCTCAGCTACTCAGGAGGCGGAGGCAGGAGGGTCCCTTGAGCCCAGGAGCTCCCAGCTGCAGTGAGTTACAATCCCACCACTGTACTCCAGTCTGGGTAACAGAGCAAGATCCTCTCTCTAAAAACTAAATAATTTATTAAAAATAAAAAATAAAGTAAATACAAACATTCAAAAATAACCTACTGAATCGTACAATAGATTTTAAGAACTTGTGATCAATTATCGTAAACACAAGGATATAGCTACAGTAGAAAATTAATAAATGTTGAGGATGGCAGAATAACAAAATAGGCTATCCTGGGCCTCCAGGAGAATGCAACCACTATTCTGAACTGCTTTTGCTCAGATTGTTATTGGAGAGAAAACAAAGCTCTGTCTCGTTAAGCCATTACATTTTTGTTGTTTGTTATGGAATCTAAACCTGTACCCTAACAATAGCCCCACTGTCTCCCAGATTCTGTTTAAACTGTCCTCATTGCCAGCTGGCTGAAAAGTGACACAGTACCAGAATCCCATTTTAGAGTTTGCTTCCTAGGCTTACACCTGCCACCAATTATGTTAATTATTTTCCCTAACCGACTGAGATGGGAATTAGCAAGCAGAAAATGTATTGAAAAGTGTTTCACTTGTAGTGAACTGAGATATCCAGGATTGAGTAGTGAGAGAAACTTAGCACAATTCCCTCATAACTGAGTTCTCAACAGATATTCAGGTAGTATATTCAGCAGATAGTAACTCTGGATACGAGATGGCCCTTCAGGGTTGCTCCAGTTGAAACAAAGGCCTGGGTGGGCTTCTGTGTCCCTGCATTGGCCAGTCATTTACTGCAGACTGCTTCCTTATAGAAGGCGTAATTTTAAGGGAAGCAGTTCTCTAAGGGCAATTGCAATTTCCCATGAGAAATGCAGCTGTGGCAAGCAGGTAGGGGATGGATGCAGCAGCCCTGAAGAGGGAATCTGCTCAGTGGATCATAATATTTACTGTAATGCTCTATCATAATACCGGGCTTCCATTTAATTATCTTCTCAACTACAAAATATCTTACTTTGCTGGAGCAGAATTTAAAATGACCTGCAGAATTTAATGGAAACTTTTGCTTTTAAACATGTAAAAAAAAAATCAAGTTCACTTATAATAAGATAAATGCAAAAGAAATTACAATGAGCTATTTTCGGAACTTTCAATAACCTATGGCATTGGGTAGTATGTGGAGGTAATTTTACTCTAATATTCTATGGAGGCTAAAGCAACTCCATCTTGGAAGTAATTTTACCATGTTGGCTTCTGATTAACCCCTGTTCTTGGAAGGCCTCTAAGATTTTCAAGTTATCTATTGTTTCTTGTGTAAGAGTGGAAACTTACCATAAATCCTGCCCTTAGGCCAAACAACCTTAATGTTATCATACTTTAAATTGCCCTACACATGCTTTCTGAACCACCCATCCCTTATGGTATACAAACCCTGCGTCTGGGGGGCAATGCTGCAGGAATCCACCATCTTGTCTCTCTGTCACCCAAGACACAGACATAGCTTCTATTTGTAAGTCCCTATTAAATGTCTCTTTCTAAGAAATTGCATTTGTCATTCTCTTTCTTCAGCCTCTCAGCTTCCTCAAATTTTGGGGTAGGTTTGCATAGAACTGCCTACCATGAAACATTATTTTGCTGGGACTATACAATTTTACAGTTCCCTAGTCAGAATATCTGCCTTGCTTTTACTCAGTAATTCATATAAAAATGTACTTAATAACTAAATCATGATGTTAGACTCAGCAATGATTTATTGGATATCACATCAAAAACACAGTCAACAAAAGAAAAACAAAATTAGATTTCATCAAATATAAAAACTTTTGTGCCTCAAAACAACAGGTGGAAAGGCAACTCACAGAATGGGAAAATTATTTTCAAATCATATACTTGATGAGGAATTAATATCTAGAATATGTAAAGAACTCCTATAACTCCACAACAGAAAAACAAACAATTCAATTAAAAGTGGTTTGAATAGATATTTCTCCAAAGCATATACATAAGTAGGCATACAGATTGCCATCAAAAACAAAAAGATGTTCAACATCACTGATTATTAGGGAAATGCAGATCAAAGCTAGTGTGAGATTCCCCTTCACACCCATTAGGTTAACTATTATCCAAAAAACAGAAAATAGCAAGTGTTGTTGCAGATATGGAGAAATTAGAAGTCCTGTACATTTCTGGTGGTAATGTGCGGCTGTTGCATAAAACTGTATGGTAGGTCCTCAAAAAGTTAAATTAGAATTACAATAAGATGAAGCAATTTTAATTATGTGGTATGTACCTACAAAATTTGTAAGCGAGGACTAGAACAGATATTTGTACACCCATGGGCACCATTGCTGTTCACATTACAAATTATCCTTAAAATATGGTTATTTTATTTCTTACTATGTCACTTAGTATTTCTTTTTCTTTTATTCAGTGAATTGTTATTTATATTGATTCACATATTATCTATTTTTTCTTAATATTCTTTCTCATATCCTTTCTACTTTCCGAGTTCAACTTCATTCTTTCTGAGGTATATTTATCAGTAGGACTTTAACCAAGGGTCTGTCTCGATTTTTTTTTAGCTGAGTTTGTAATTCTAAGTTAAAATAATTTTACCTGGAGATATTTTTGTGTGTGTTTTGCTTTTGCTATTGAAAATGTTATTTTCGTTATAATTCTTCCTGTGGAGGCAATCTTTTATCTATATCTGCTGTTAAGATTTCCATTTTTTCTTTGATGTTCCATAGTTTCACTTTGCCATAATATTAAATTGTTATGTTAAATTATGCTCTTTTCCACAGAAATTTTTATGCTTTTTTAACCAGATTTGTGTCCTTTATCAGATCTTGAAAAAATTTAAAGCCATTATATCTATAAATCTTACTGTTGCTCAAAAATCTATTCTAAGTGATCTGTTTATTTGATTTCCCTTTGATTAAATAGTCTTTGAATTTCTCTGTCCTGCCTTATGGCTAATTTCTTCAAAACCATATTTCAGTTTACTAATATCTCTTTAGATGTGGCTAATATACTATTTAGATCATCATTAATTTTTCCATTTCAACAACTTTATTTTTTTAAAATAGGCCAGGTGTGCTGGCTCACACCTGTAATCCCAGCACTTTGGGAGGCTGAGGCAGGTGGATCATGTGGGTCAGGAATTCAAGACCAGCCTGGCCAACATGGCGAAATCCTGTCTCTACTAAAAATACAAAAACGTAGCCGGGCATGGTGGCTTGTGCCTGAAATCCCAACTACTCGGGAGTCTGAGGCAGGAGAATTGCTTGAACCAGGGAGGCAGAGGTTGCAGTGAGCCGAGATTGCTTTGCTGCCCTCTAGCCTGGGCAACAGAGTGAGACTCCATCTCAAAAAATAGTAATAATTTAAAAAGTAATGTTTCACTTCAGTCTTTACTTTTGTTTTCTTTTACATACAGTGAAATTCACATTTTATGGCCTATGGTTTTATGAGTTTTAACAATTGCATAGAGTCATGTAGCCATCACAACAATCAAGGTACAGATCAGTCCCGTAACTCTATGTTTTCATTTCACTGCATTTGCTCATTAATTTGTTCAAGTTTCCTAAAGATTCTGAATATTAGACTATTCTCAGATACATAGGTTGCAAATACTTTCTCCAGTTCTGTATGTTGTCTGTTTACTCTGTTGATAGTTTCGTCTACTATGCAGAAGTTCTTTAGTTTAATTAGGTTTAGTTTATCAATTTTTGCTTTGCTTGCAATTGCTTTTGGCATCTTTGGCATGAAATCTTTGCTGGTTCCTATGTTCAGAATGGTATTGCTTAAGTTGTCTTCTAGAGTTTTCATAGTTTTGGGTTTACATTTAAGTCTTTCATCCATCCTAAGTTGATTTTTGCAGATGGTGAAAGAAAATGTTCTAGTTTTATTCTTCTGCATATGGCTAGCACCGTTTATTGACTAGGGAGTCCTCTCCTCACTGATTGTTTTTGTCCACTTTGTTGAAGACCAGATGGTTGTAGGTGTGTAACCTTATTTCTAAGCTCTATACTCTGTTCCATTGGTCCGCGTGTCTGTTTTTGTACCAATATGATGCTGTTTTTGTTACTGTAGCCTTGTAGCATAGCTTGATATCAGGTAGTATGACATCTCTGGCTTTCTTCATTTTGCTTAGGATTGCTTTGACTATGTAGGCTCTTTTTGGGTTCCATGTGAATTTTAAAATTGTTTTTTTCAAATTCTATGAAATGTGTCACTTGTAGTTTGATAGGAATAGCATTGAATCTGTAAATTGTGTTGGACAATATGGCCATTTTAATAATATTGCTTCTTTCTATCCATGAGTATGGAATGTCTTTCCATTTGTTTGTGTTGTCTGATTTATTTGAGCAGTATTTTATAATTCTTCTGGAGATCTTTCACCTCTCTGGTTAGTTGTATTCCTGAGTATTTTATTCTCCTTGTGACTATTGTGAAAGTGAGTTCATTCTTATTTTGGCTCTCAGCTTCGACATTGTTGTATAAAAATGCTACTAACTTTTGTACATTGATTTTGTTTCCTGAAACTTTACCGAAGTTATTGATCAGATCTAGGGCTTTTGTACAGGACCTGTGGGATTTTCTAGGTGTAAAATCACATTATCTACGAAGAGAGATAGTTTGATTTCCTCTCTTCTTATTTGAATGCCTTTTATTTCTTGCTCTGACCTGATTGCTCTGGCTAAGACTTCCAACACTGTGTTGAATAGGAGTGGTGAGAGAGGGCATTCTTGTCTTGTTCAGGTTTTCAAGGGGAATGCTTCTAGATTTTGCTCATTCAGTATGATGTTGGCTTTGAGTTTGTCATAGATGACCCTTAATATTTTGAGTTATATTGCTTCAATGCCTAGTTCATTGAGAGCTTTTAACAAAAAGGGATGTTGAATTTTATCAAAAGTCTTTTGTGTGTCTCTTGAGATGATCACGTGGCTTTTGTTTTTAGTTATATTTATGTGATTAATCAAATTTAATTTGCATGTGTTGAGGCAAACTTGCATCCCAGGAATAAAACCTGCTTGATGGTGGTGGATTAGCTTTTCGATGTGTTTCTGGATTCAGTTTGCAAGTATTTTGTTAAGAATATTTGCATTTATTTTCATCAGGGATATTGGCCTTTTTTTTTTTTTTTTTTTTTTTTTTTTTTTTTTTTTTGCTGTATCTTTCAGATTATGGTATCAGAATAATACTGACCTCATAGAATGAGTTAGGTAGGACTCCCTCCTTCTCGAACTTTTGGAATAGTTTCAGTAGGATTCATGCCAGTTCTTTCTACATCTGGTAGATTTCAGTTATGAATCTGTTTGGTTGAGTGGTTTTTCTGATTGGTAAGCTTTTTATTACTGATTCCGTTTTGGAGGTTGCTATCGGTCTGCTCAGAGTTTCAATTTGTTCCTGGGAGATTGTATGCTTTCAGGAATTAATCCGTTTATTCTTGGTTTTCTAGTTTCTGTGCATAGAGGTGTTCATAATAGTCTCTGAGAGTTTTATATGCATATATTTATATGTGGTTGTTGCTAATGTCACCTTTGTAATTTCTGATTGTCTTCATTTGAATCTTCTTACTTTTTTATCAGTCCAGCTAGCAGTCTATCAGTTCTATTAATTATTTCTAAGAACCAACTTTTGCTTTCATTGATCTTCTGTAAAGTTTATCACTTCTCAATTTCACTCAATTCAGCTCCTATTTGTTTTTTCTTCTTCTTCCTCTCCTCCTCCTCCTCCTCCTCCTCCTCCTCCTCCTCCTCCTCCTCCTTCTTCTTCTTCTTCTTCTTCTTCTTCTTCTTCTTCTTCTTCTTCTTTCTTTTCTTCTTCTAGCTTTGCCATTGGTTTTCTCTCATTTCCCTAGTTCCTCTAGGTGTAATATTAGGTTGCTAATTTTAGCTCTTTCTAACTTTTTGATGTGGGCATTTAGTGCTATAAACTCTCTTCTTAACACTGCTTGATCTGTATCCCAGAGATGCAAGTATGTTGTATATTTGTTTTCATTAGTTTCAAAGAGTTTCTTGATTTCCGCATTAATTTCATTGCTTGCCCAAAAGTCATTCATGGGCAGGTTGTTTAATTTCTATGTAGTTGTATGATTTTAAGAGACCTTTTAAATATTTATTTTTATTTTTATTGCATTGTGGTTCAAGAGTGTTGTTGGTATGATTTTTTTAAATTTGTTGAAAATTCTTATATGGCTGATTGTGCAGTCAATTACAGAGTATGTGCTATTTACAAATGAGAATAATATATATTCTGTCGTTCTTGGGTGGTGTGTTCTGTACTTGACTATTATGTCCTTTTGGTCATGTGTCAATTTTAGGTCCCAAATATCTTTGTTAGTTTTCTGCCTCGATGATCTGTCAAATATTATCAGTGGGGCATTGAAGTCTCCCATGATTATTGTGGGGTTATCTAAGTATCTTTTTAGGACAAAACTTGCTTTATGAATCTGGTTGCTCTTGTCTTGGGTGCATATATATTTAGGATAATTAAGTTGTCTTGTTGATTTGATCCCTGTATCATTATGTAACTTCTATTTTTGTCTTTTTTGATCATTGTTGATTGAAAGTCTATTTTGTCTAAAATTAGAATTGGAATCTCTACTTTTTATTTTTTTGTTTTCCATTGGCTTGATAGATTTTTTTCCATTTTTTTTTTAAGCCTATGAGTGTCTTTTTATGTGAGATGAACCACTTGAAGCATGCAATTGTGTCTTGCTTCTTTATCTAACTTGCCAGTCTGTGCCTTTTTTTTGTGGAGCTTTTAGCCAGTTTATGTTCAATGTTAATATTGATATGTGTGGATTTGATCCTGTCATTGTGTCGTTAGCTAGTTGTTATGCACATTGTGTCGTTGCTATATAGTGTCAATGATATATGTACTTAAGTGCGTTTTTTGTGTTGGCCAGTAAAGTTCTTTCATTTACATGTTTAATACTACTTTATTGATTTCTTGTAAGGCAGATCTGGTGGTAATGAATTCCCTTAGCATTTATTTGTCTGAAAAGTATCTTATTTCTCATTTGCTTATGAAGCAAGTTTGGCTAGATATAAAATTCTTAGTTGGAATTTCTTTCCTTTAAGAATGTTGAATACAGACTCTCACTCTCTTCTGGCTCTTAGAGTTTGTGCTAAGAAAGGTATGCTGTTAGCCTGATAAGGTTCTCTTTGTAGGTGAACTGCCCCTTCTCTCTAGCTGCCTTTAATATTTTTTCGTTTATGATGACCTTATACAATCTGATAACTATGTGTCTTGGGGAGGGTTGTTTTGTATAGGATCTCACAGGGGTTCTTTGCATTTCCTGAATTTGAATGTCGACCTCTTTAGCGAGATTGAGGAAATTTTCACAGACAATATGCTCAAATATATTCTCCAAGTTGCGTGCTCTCTCTCTTTCTTTCAGGGACTCCAATGAGTTATATGTTTGGTCTCTTAACATACTCTCTTATTTCTCAAAAGTTTTGTTCTTTCTTTACTTTTTTTTCTTTACTTTTGTCTGACTGAGTTAACTTGAAGAATCAGTCTTCAAGCTCTCAAATTCTTTCTTCATCTTGGTCTATTATCCTGTTAATATTTTTTATTGTACTTAATATTATGAAATTATTGTAGTGAGTTTTTCAGCTCTGTCAGACCAGTTTGGTTTTTTCATGCAATGGATAATTTATCTTTCAGCTCTTATATCATTTTGCTGGATTCCTCAGATTCCTAGAATTGGGTTTCAACTTTTTCCTGAATCTCAATGATCTTCATTCCTATCAAGATTCATAATTCTATGTCTGTCTTTTCAGCCACTTTAACATAGTTAAGAACCATGGCTGGGGAGTTAGTGTAAACATTTGGAGGTGAGAAGACATTCTGGCTTCTTGAGTTGTCAGAGTTCTTGTGCTGATTCTTTCTCATCTCTGTGGGTTAATATTCCTGTAATCTTTGAAGCTGCTGTCCCTTGGAAGATTTTCTTTTGTCTGCTTTTATGTTATTTGACACTCTTGAGGGTTTGATTGTGGTATAAACTGAGTTTAGTCAACTGGTTTTATTTCTGGAAGATTTCAGGGTGCCACGTCTCAGCTCAGCACTCCTGGGCTGTATGCTCTAACCCTGCGGGGCTGAAGCAGTCTCATGACTTTGTTCTCTGACCCTTTGTGATTAAGCACCTACTGCACTGGAGGACCCAAGGTGCTCCCGGTACACTGACAAAAACACTCTGATGGGAGCTGATGGCCAAAGTGCTTCGTTGGGGTAGTGGAAACAGGGTCCATGCTCATGTGCACATGCCAGCAGCAGTGATGCAGTGGTGTCCATACCTGCGTGTGTACCAACAGTAGTGGTACAGCAGAGTACCTGAGTAGGGTTTGGGTGCCAGCAGTGAGGTTCATTTTCACGTGAGCTTGTGGCAGTGGTGTGGTGAGGTCCACATCCATGTGTGTACTGACGAAGTATGATGGGGGCTATGGACAAATGTGTGATGGCAAAGTGGTGGGGAAAAGCTATGGATGGGCGAGTACGTGTTGCTGGGGTCCCCTCTACTAAGGTTCTCTGATGATTAGGCATGGCCTGCTGGAGAAAAAGCTATTGTGGTGGCTTCCGTAAAGTGCCCCAGTTGGGCATCCCAGGTTGCACTACAAGCTAGCGCAGTAAAGCAGGAACTCCAGGAAAATCTGGCATGCAGGGGTGTGCTCAGTTCAGACTGTCCCTATCCCATGAGCAAGACTGCCCTGCCCTGTCCAGATCCAACAGTCAGCAAAGACCAAAGCCACACAGAGGATCATAGCAAGTCTTAGGGGATGGGTATTCCTGGACAAGCTCCACTGCATCCATTCCCATGCCAAACCCTCTGGGCTGGAGTTTTATCCCTGCCACCTCTCTGAGCAAGTCTCCCTGTAAGCTCAAGTGTCTGTGGGGGTCATGCAGTCTCATGCACCTAGGATTCTCTAGGTTCATGATGAGAATGGGCCACTCCTTGCTTATTTAATTTACTCCTTCCCCTGGAGTTACTGGAAGCCAGGAAAAAGTCTTGGTGCTTAGCAGTCCTGTGCTTGGTTCTTAGCTTCCTACTGCTTCAGCCCAGGGTCCACATCCTCCCGCAATCTATTCTCAATGCCTTTCTTCTGAAGATCTGCTCAGAATGTGCCACTCTTATTGATGGTCTGGTCTCTCAGTGGGACATGCTCTTCCTAGCTGCATCTAGTTCACCACCGTGGCTCTCCTCCCAATAAATTTGTTAATGTTGTCATCATAAAAATATTAACTTTCCAATTCAAGAACATGAAATGTCGTTCCATTTATATGTGTTAACATAAATATTTTTTCAGGAATATTTTCTAGAATTTAGTGCACAAGTCTTTTACCTCCTTAGTTCAGTTTATCTTTTAGTAGTTCATTTTGATGTTATTTAGTAGTTCATTTGATGTTAATGCTTTCACTATTTCCTTTTTTAATTGTTCATCATTAGTTTATAAAAATGCAGCTGCCTTTTAAGTGTTGATTTTGTATCCTGCAACTTTGTTGAATTTGTTTATTTGTTCTAACCATTTTTTTTTTTTAATTTTTGGTGAAATGTTTAGGGTTTTCTACATATAAGATTATGTCCTCTGTGGATAGATATAATTTTACTTCTTAATTTCCGACTTCAATTCCTTACTACCTTTTTTTGCCACCCAGTTTTGTGCTTGAAACCCAGGGCCCTGGTGGCATAAACACCCGAGGGAATCTCCTGGTCTGTGGGTTGTGAAGGCTGTGGGAAAAGCATAGTATCTGGGTTGGAGTGCACTGTTCCTCACAGCACAGTCCCTCATGGCTTTCCTTGGCAATGGGAGGGAGTTCCCTGACCCCTTATGCTTCCTGGGTGAAGCAATGCCCCACCCTGCTTCAGCTCACCCTCTGTGGGCTGCACCCACTGTCTAACCAGTCCCAATGAGATGAGCCTGCTACCTCAGTTGGAAATGCAGAAGTCACCCACCTTCTGCATTGATGTCACTGGGAGATGCAGACCAGAGCTGTTCCTATTTGGCCATCTTGCCAGCCACCTAGAGGTTTCCATATATATCTTTTATATCCAATTGTTGTAGTGATATTTAAGTCCTCCCTTTTCTTATTGATCTTCTGTCTCATTTTCTATTATTGAAAGTGAAGTGTTGAAGTCTCCTCCTATTCCTGTTTTTCTGTTTGATTCTGTCAATATCTGCACCACATATTTTGGAGTTATGATATTTGGTGCATATGATAATAATTGTTATATTTCCTAGGTGGATTGATTCATTTATCATGATTTAATGTCCTTCTTTGTCTCTTATAACTGTTTGTGACTTAAAGCCTATTTTGTCTGCTATTATTATAGCCACCCTGGTTCTTTCTCCACTATTTATTCACATGAAATATTTTTTTCTCTCTTTTTCTTTTTTTTTTTTTTTCAGAAACAAGGTCTTACCCTGTCACCCAAGCTATAGTGTAGTGCCATGATCATAACTCACTGTAACCTCGAACTCCAAGGCTCCAGCAATCTCCACATCTCAGCCTCATATGTAGCTGGGATTATAGACATGTTCCACCTTGTCTGGTTTTTTGTTGCTGTTGTTTGTTTTTTAGAGACAGTGTCTCGCTGTGTTGCTCAGGCTGCTCTCTAACTCCTGGCCTGGCCTCAAGTGATCCTCTTGCCTTGGTCTCGCAAAGTTCTGGAATTACAGGCATAAGCCACAACACATTATCTGGAATATATTTTTCTATCTTTTCACTTGTCTTAATGTAAGTCCTTAGACCTAAAGTGAATCTCCTGTAGACAGCATACTGAAATGGATTCTGGGTTTTTGTTTATTATCCATTCTGGCAATCTGTCTTTTGATTGGCATTGAAAGTAATTTATATTCTTGTTTAATGTACATGTAATGTAATTACTAATAGGAAAGTACTTACATGCAAAATAATTACTAATAGAAAAAGACTTACTAATGCCATTTGGTAATGGTTTTCTGTATGTCTTATGGTTTTTTTTGTCCTTCACTTCCTCCCTTACTGTTTTTCTGAATGTTTAGTTCATTTTTGTAGTGCCACATTTTGATTCCCTTCTTATTTCTCTTTGTGTATATTTTCTTTGTAGAAAATTTTCTATTCTTTGCTTTTAGCATAGATATTACAGAAAATATTTAAGTTATAACAATTTTAAACATAACAACT
Source organism: Papio anubis (assembly GCF_008728515.1). Classification (NCBI taxonomy): domain Eukaryota; kingdom Metazoa; phylum Chordata; class Mammalia; order Primates; family Cercopithecidae; genus Papio; species Papio anubis. Next base: position 59,802,896 of record NC_044996.1, read on the forward strand.
TAACTTTAATTTCATACAGAATCTCTACTCGTTTACCACTCCACTTTCCATTTTGTTATTGAGGTCTCAAATTACATCTTTATAGATTGTATACCAATTAACATAGATTAATAAATGTTTCTGAGCTTGTGTTTTAAGTTCTATTAAAAAATAAAAGTGAAGTTATAAACCAAAATCTTAATAATATAGGTTTTAATATTTGTTCATCTATTTATGTTTAGTCGGTTACTTTATATTTTTGTATTGCTTCAAGTTATCTTCTAGTGTCCTTTCATTCCAACTTGAAGGATTCCCTTTAGCATTCATTGTAGCGTAGGTCTAATGATAATGAACAAATGAATGCCATTTGTTTATCTAGGAATGTCTTAATTTCTCCCTCAATTATGATGGAGTTTTTCAATATACACAATTCTCCTTTGACTTTTTTTGTTCTTAATATCAGTACTTTAAAAATATAATCTAATTTCCTCCTAGACTAAAAGATTTCTGCTGAGAAATCTACTGATAATCCTACTGAGGAAAACTTGTATGTGATGAGTCACTTCTGTCTATTTGCTTTAAAGATTCTCTCTTCTTCTTTGACATTCAACTCTTTTACTATTATCTCTCAGTGTGGGTGTCTTTGAACTTTTCGTGTTTTGAGTTTTTTAGCCTCTTGAATTTGTATGTCTTTCTTCAAATTTGGGAGATTGTGGTAATTATTCCATCAAATAACCTCTCTTTTTATTAATTTATATCTTTTTATTAATATTTTTATTATGTTAAGGTATTATTTTTCTAAATTCCTTAATTCTTTGTGTTCTGCTTTAGCTTTTTGAGCATATTTAAGACAATTGTTTTAAAAACCTTATCAAGTAACTTCTAAGACTGTTTGCTTATGGATGGTTTCTGAAGATTTAGTTTGTTCTTTGAAATGGGACATCATTTCCTGTGTCTTTTATGCATTGTGATCTTTAGTTGAAAATTGGATTTGAAAAAACAATCACTTGTTACAGTGCTTGTAGATTAACTCCATAGAGAAGACACCTTCACTAATCACTCCTGCATGAAAACTCAAGATCTTCTTTGGCCTTTTCTGAGAATACATATTCATGGGGCCTGTGCATGTGCTCTATTACCCAATTCCCCATGTACATGGCTGATTTTAAATATCCTCATTCCTTTAAAGGCCTCATCTCTGTTTCTTCTCTGGTCCTTAGATGTTCCATTATTCTGCTTGTAGTCTCTTGACCTCAGGCATCCACAAGTCTGCAGTTTTCCTGTAGTTTTCACACACCACCGTGGCCACTATTGTTTTCAGTACCTTACAATCTGGTATTACATCTATGCCACTGTCCCCATCAGCGCTCCAGTTAAGACAAGAGAGAAACCATTACCTTGGGCCGGCCCAAGACAAGCCAAGTTATTGTGAACAAATTCTACTGTTTTTCTTCTGTATTGAGAAACTAGGAATTAAAGAGGCTTCCTCCAACTATGCCACACCACAATAGGGAGGGGGTAGGGACATGGGCAAGAAAAAATGCCACAAAACATATCACCATTTTGAGTGTGGCTTTTTCTTGGCTGAGGGTTCTTTTAGATGCTGCAGCTTCGTAACTGATATCCAGAGTTGTCATAAAGCTACTTTGGTCCATATGTTGCGTACATGGTGTTTCCATAGGGTAGTGAGCACTTGGCTCTTCCTAATTCACCATCTTGCTGACATTGCTCACTTATGCTTGTTTCGAGTTATAAACATTGCATGATAGAAGTTGTCTTCTCTGTTTTGCTTTTTGAAGCAGAAATTATGTCTCTAATATTTATCATAGTTGTAAAATATAGTTGTAGTTCCTCAAGTAGCACAGTTGGATAATATTGTGTAGGGTGAATATGCCAATGCATATATATCCATTATACTACTACAACATTTACATCAGTCTATGTTGCCATACACATTGTATTCTAGAAATGTTGAAGAAATATCTCCCAGTGTAATCTTTTTTATTTTTATTTAAATAGGTTTCGGGGGAACAGGTGTTGTTGAGTTTCATGGACAAGTTATTTAGTGGTGACTTCTGAGATATTGGTATACCCATCACTGGAACAGGGTACACTCTACCCAATGTGTAGTCTTTTATGTTATGTATACCTTATAGTAGAATTGCTGGATCAAAAACAATATCAATATTCAACTTAAAAAAAACACCAATTGTTTTCCAAAGCAAATTTGCTTGTTTAAACTATTATGAGCACAATATAACATTGGAGTTCCCACTGATCCACATTCTTGCTAGCATTTCTTTACTTTTTGCCAAATTATTGAATGTAAAATGGTATAACTTCATAGATTTAACATACATTTCTCTGATTAGTAATGAAATTTAGCGCATTTTTCTAATCACATTTGTTCCTGTGGTGTTCAGGCTGGTCCTTTGTTTTATCCTCTCTATGTGTCATTGATTTGGTTTGCAAAAGAAAGCATCTCTTTCTTAATGTCAGTAATTTGTTCCTGCATATCGGATGTTCTATGTAAAAATGCTAATTGAAAACCATTATTTAAAATCAAAAATTTTAGTTTGTTACAAATCAATCTCAAAACCTAAATTTAAAATAGTGAAATATATATTTATGGATAAAAATCTTTCTTCTTAAGACATAAAATACTTTAGATATTATGTCTCTTTTACCAACCAGTTAATATAGTTTTTAGCAACAGTTGCTAAATATTGTCTCTCTTAGTTCTAAAAACAACCTCACCTATATATATGTTCAAAAAATTTTAATATTGATAAAACCAAGCTACATTCTCTTAGGTAATGTTAACCAAAGAAGAACATTCTGCAGGCTATATTTTAGTATTTTTGAAATATTTCTGTAGATTTTTATAGGAATATAGTATAATTGTATTTTAATTTTATTTAATTTATCTTCTAATTGTAGCTGCTTTCAAAACCTTATCTTTATCTTAGAACTTCAAAGCCTTACTACAGTGAGCTTATAAGTGAATTTCTTTTTTGTGTATGTTTACATTTCCTCTTATTTCTGAGGCTTTAGTCATTTATTCTGCAAATATTTATTAATGTTTATTACATATCTAATTTATCCCTGGAAACATTCTACATATTGACAGTAATGTAATAAATTAATAGACAAAAATCCTTGTTCTTTTGAAATTTAAGTTTTTCATCTCTTTCATAATTTCTGAAAAATCCTCAACTGCAGTATTTTTATAGATTGGTTCTCATTCATCCTCTCAGTTTTCTCATTTTGAGACTCTGATTAGATATATTTTAGACCTTTTCATTCTATCTTGCATTTGTATTATCCTCTCTGTACCTCTTTGACTTTCTGTACTACATTCTGACAATTTATTCAGATCTACCATTAGGTTTACAAATTTCTATGCAACTGTATTTAATCCAACTTTCATTAGTTCCTTAGAATTTGATATATTAAAAAGCATGTTATTGAGATAAAATTTACCTAAAATAAAATGTATAAAACTTTATTTGTTTATTGAGATAAATTTTGACAATTATTTACATTTATGTAACCCCCTCTCAAGGTCAGTTATAAAACATTCCCATACCTCAGGAAGGTTCTTTACACATCTTTTCAGTCAAGTCCTCCTTGAGAAGCATTATCATAGATTAGTCTTACCTATTCTTATATTTTACATTAATAGAATAATACAGTGTGTATTTGAGGGAGGGGAGTTTGGGAGCAGTGAGTATACATTGAATATGGTGGGATATAAATAATTTATAATCAAAGAGCAGAATATGGCAAATTAAAAATGGCCATTGATACATTTTCACAACTTTCATCATGACATAAAGCCTAGTACAGCTCCATTTTAATATAGTATGGTCCTGCCACTTACTTGAACAATAAATTGCAGCAAAAAAGACATGGCATATCTTCAGAGGCCAAGGGTTAAGTAGCTTTTCTGACTTTTTGATGTATCAGCTTGGCTAAGCTGAACTACAATTTCGATAATTTCCATTCTAATTTGATTTTATTAAGGGAAGATGACAAGGGATTTTTCTTTAGGAGATTTGGAGAACTAAGGGAAGGCAATGGTCATTTCTTAGCAAACACATAACTTCTAGTTCTTCCATCAAATATTAATCTAGATGTTGCTAGGTATGGATTTTTCAATCACAAATTTTTTGTAGGGTGATTAATGTTCCTAATATTTTGACTTTAATCTGTTGACTTTAAATTCATCAAAAAGGAGATTATCCAGGGTAGAATTTACTTAATCAGTCCGAAATACTTAAAGGTTGTCATAGACCTCCTGTTTGTGTGAGATTTTAGACACTGAGTCTAGAATTTCTCCCTTTCTCTAGAACTTTCTTTCCAGCTGCCATCTATGCACCAAAAACTTCAACCCATGCCTATGGAATTTCATCCTGAGTTTGATCTTCCCTTCTTGATTGCTTGTTCAATGGACTTCAGACATGCTTAGTCAATTCCCTCAATTGAATAAGATTCCTTGTAAGAAATAAATATGAATGTATACATAATCTACCAGTTCAGCTTCTCTGGTAACCTGAATAATACAGAATTTAAGTAGCAATAGATAGCTAATACAAATTTTGTTATCTTTATTGTGGTGCTGCTTATGAAAAAAAGCAATGGGCAGAATCTGGAAGACTTTTTAAGAGCATGACACAGAATAATTAAATCAGTCTTAATAGTTAGAAACTTGGACTTGTAGGACACTAGGGGTGAGAGCTCAAAAAGTAGGGAAGGATATATTAATGGAAATTGGGGGAAGAAGGACCATTGATTTATAGTGTTGATGAACTTAGCAGAAATGTGACTTTCAGTTATGCAGAAAAAAATTTAAATGATCACCTTAGATATGTAGATGAGATCTCCAAACAAAGTGTTTAATGCATGGCATAGTTTTGTTGCTTATTGGTAAAATGTGAGAGAAAAGATATAAATTGAAGGAAGAAGTGCTATATGAAAAGGAAGCAAGACTTGATAATTTTGAAAATTTTCAGCTTATCAAGATGCCCAAAGAAACTAAATTAGGAGATTCACTGTTAGAAAATTGTGTTCTAGAGAAAAGGCTGAGGGTGACTCTACAACTGTTGGGAACAGGCCCCCAAAATTTGGCCATAAACTGGCCACAAAACTGGCCACAAACAAAATCTCTGCAGCACTGTGACATGTTTGTGATGGCCATGACGCCCACGCTGAAGGTTGTGGGTTTACTGGATTGAGGGCAAGGAACACCTGGCCCACCCAGGGCAAAAAACCGCTTAAGGCATTCTTAAACCACAAACAATAGCATGAGCAATTTGCCCCTTAAGGACATGTTTCTGCTACAGATATCTAGCCAGATGAATCCCTTTATTTCAGCCTGTCCGTTTGTTTCCCCGTAAGGAATACTTTTAGTTAATCTATAATCTATAGAAACAATGTTTATCACTGGCTTGCTGTCAGTAAATATGTGGGTAAACCTCTGTTCAAGGCTCTTAGCTCTGAAGGCTGTGAGACCCCTGATTTCCCACTCCACACACTATATTTCTACGTGTGTGTGTGTCTAATTCCTCTAGCTCCGCTGGGTTAGGGTCTCCACAACCGAGCTGGTCTCGGCATACAACCCTTTCCTGAAACCTCAGGAGGATAAAAATATTACAGTATCAGTCACACACAAGTTTACTTGAAGAGATTAAGGGTTTACCTCACTGATCCTCTCAACCAAATCAGAAAATTACTTGGAACTCTAAGGGCATTTTCCCTCATCCAACTTAGCAGGAGCCAGAAAGAATTAGAGAAGCAGTTATCTTGAAAAGATCAGTGGGTTTGTCTTTTGTCTAATGAAATGAATCCCTATGAAATACATGAAGGCTCACTAGCTTCTTGAGAAATGTATTTTAGCAGAAATGCTGTCAGCTTGGACAAAAAAAAAGACACAGAACTGAAAACAAAACATGTTTCTTGGATTTCCAAAATTCTCCTGGCAGGAAACAGACTGAGCTGCAAACACAAGCTACTTTCTGTGAAAAAGGAAGAATGATTTGAAGGGCAGGAAAAAAAAAAAAAAAAACTCATAGGGCAAAGCTAAGTGTTCCAAAGATTATTCCTTATCATTGAAACCTGATCTAGGAGCTTTGGTTAGAGTTTGCCTGTCTAGATTTCATAACTTCCATGAACCAGTGACTCAATTTCACCTTTCATTTTGTCCCTCATTCAAACTGAGATGTCTGTAGCTATTATCTTGTATCTGTCATACTACAGTATGTTGAGCGTTGTGTTAGTCTGGGTGGGCTCCTGTGATTATGGAGGCTGAGAAATTCAAGATCTGCAGCTGGCTCGCTAGAGATCCAGGAGAGTTGATCGAGTTGTTGTCTGAATCCAAAGGCTTGAGAACCAGGAGAATTGATTGTGTAAGTTCCAGTCTGAGTTTGAGTCTGAAGGTAAGATAAGACCGATGTCCCAGTTTAAAGTCAACCAGACAGAGAGAAAGAATTCATTTTTACTCTTTTTTTTTTTCTGTCCAGGCCTTCAGTGGATTGGATAGAGCCCACTCACACTGGGAGAGTAATCTGCTTTACTCAGTCTACTGATTCAAATGTTAATCTCGTCCAGAAACACCCTCACAGACACACCCAGAGATAATATTTAACCAAATTCCTGATTATCACGTGACCCAGTCAAATTAGTACATAAAATTAACCATCATAGTACACTTTGTGTACTATGCAGATAACTTGTCTCTTTACTTTCACACATCCACAATACAAAGAAATATTTTGCCTCACAAGAAAAATTGATTGAATCCATAAGTGTTACTTGTACCCGGTCCATATATAGTTGATGATATTTTGAAATTTGAGCTGATGCTGTAATGGAATATGAGATTTGGGGGGTATTGGGGTGGGATGAGTATATAGTGCATATAAAAGAGACATAGATCACTGGGGAATCAGAGGGTAGCCTTTTGTGAGAATTTCCTAAGGTGACTCTCCCCACCAATTATGCTTTTTATAATCCCTTCCCATGAAGTGTGGCAAAACCTGAATTGCTTGTAGCCAATAGTATATGGTATAGCTGATGTGGCAGTCACTCCCATGATTATGTTATGTAAGACTATCATAGCTGAGCGGAAAGAAATATTTTCCTGCTGCCTTTTTAGTATAAGAGTTTGGTATATAGCAACATATTACTGATATACATAGATAAACATGTACTTTTTAAAAAGTATTTTGCATTTATCCAGATAGTTAATTTTTCGACATTTCTTCTTGAAGATCTGGAATTCAATATGTTTCCATCTGGTAGCTTTTGCCTGACAAATCTCTTAGAATTTCCTATAGGGAACATCAGCTAGAAACAAATTGTCTTATATTTCATCTGTCTGAAAATGCCTTCATTTTTTCATTTTATAAAAGTTAACTATATTAAAGTATAATTTTGTATATAAAATGCACAATTTAGTTGATGATTTGGCAATTTTAACTTATGTATACAACCATGTAATGTATGCCCGTAATCAAGATATATTTTTTAATCATCTCAAAAGTTGCCCATATGACCCTTCCCAGCATATCCCTGCTCCCTCTCCCAGGACATAGGCAACGTTGATCTGTTTTCCATCATTGGATTACAGTGATATTTCCTGGAGTTTAATATAAATGAAATCTCATAGCATATTCTCTTTTGTAACTGGTCCATAGTGATCCTGAGTGTCATACATGTTGTTGTGCATATCAGAGGTTTGCTGACTTTTATTACATGTAGCGTTCCTTTGTGTGGATATCTCACAATTTGTTTATTTATTCTTTCATTGATGGATGTTTAGGTGATTTCTAGCTTTTACTTGTTATCAATAAAACTACTATTACCATTTGTGAACAAGTCCATTGTGGACATATGTTCTATATATCTTGGTTAAGCACGTACGAATAACATTTCTGGGTCATTGGTAAGTGTATATTTGAACGAAGAAGTCAGTAAACCATTTTACAAAATAGTTGTTTTATTTTCTGTTCTCCTCAGCATTATTGTAAGGCCCAGTTCCTATATATCCTTGTTAACATATGGTACAGTATAGTATTTACAGTTTTAGCTCTTCTAGTGGGTGCATAGTGTCATCTCATTTTTATTTTATTTTTTGATAGCTAATAATGTTGAGCATTGTGATAGGCAGAATAATAATCTTCCAAAGATGTCCACATTTTAATACCTAGAACCTATGTATATGCTACCTTACTTAGCAAAAGGGACTGTAGAAATGTGATTAAACTTTAAGGACTTTCAGATGAGTTTATCCTGGATTAGTTATGTGGATCCAACCTAATCTCACGAGTCTTTAAGAATGTTGAATCTTTCCCAGATAAGCCAAGGGTCAAGGGAGATGTGGCTATGGAAGAATGGTCAGAGAGAGGCAAAGGTGCTAGCATTGAAGATGGATGAAGGGATTCATGATCCGAGGAATGTGGGAGTTCTTTAGAACCTGAAAAAAGAACAATAAAGGACTGTTTTTTAGAATCTCCAGAAAGAAACGCACTCCTGCAGACAATTTAATTTTAGCCCAAGTAGAGTCATGTAATTTCTATCCTGAAGAACTGTAAGATGTTAAATTTTGTTGCTTTAAACCCCTAGATTCTTGGTAACTTGATATAGCAGCAATAGAAAACTATTGTAAACATATTTTATTGTTCTCACCATCAATATATCATTTTTGGTTAAGTGTCTGTTCAAATATTTCATCCAGATCTTTGATTATTTGAGTTTGTATAGTTGAATTGTAGAAATTGTTTATAATTTCTAAGTCTTTTATCAAAAATATTGTATTCATTTTCTATTCCTTCATAATGATGTGTCACAAAGCTAGCAACTTAATACAAATTAATTATCTTACTACACAAATTTACTATTCTACAATGGACCAGAGATCTGTGGATGGCTTTTAAATGAATCCACTGATCACGCTATAATGACGATTATATAATGGCACTGTGATTTGTGTCTGAGGCTGAGTGTTCTCTTCCAAGCTCATTGATTATTGGAATAACTAATTTCTTTGTGGCTATATGACTGAAGTCCCTGATTTCCTGCAAACCATTTGCTGAGAAATACTCTCTGTGCCTAGAGACCACCCATATTTCCTTGCTGTGTGGCATTCATAGGCAGTTGTAAACATATGTGGTTGCTTTCTTCAAGGCCAGGAGTAGCATATTTGGTGCTGCTTTTTGTTTCCAATTAGGCTGGACCCACCCAGTATAGTCTCCCTTTTGTTTAACTCAAAATTAACTGATTAGTAATATAATCAAAGGAATAATATCATATCCTATTTGCTTGTCTTTCCCACACTTAAGGGAAAGAGATAATACAAGGTGCGTACACCAGAGAGCAGAAATCTTGGGGGAGGCATCTTAGAATTCTACCCATTACACATATGTATTGCAAAAACCTCCCCCTCCCCCCTCCCCCGGTCTATGGCTTCTCTTTTCATTTTAAATTGGTATTTTTCTAAGAGAAGACACTTCTAATTTTCTAGAGTCCATCTTTTTTTCATTTATGGTTTCTGTTTATATGTCCAATCTATAAAACCTTTACATATCTTTTGTCACAAATATTTTTTGTTTTCTTTTAGAAATCTTAGAATGTTAACACTTAGTTTAGATCTACGAATCATTTCAATTTGGCTTTTTCTGTGTGGTGTGAGGTGAGGATTGAATTGTATACTTAAAAATATGAATAATCAGTTATCCAGGACCGACTGAAGAGACAATAATTTTCAATAGTTATTGAAGAGACAATAATTTTGTCATTGAATTATCTATACTTCTTTGTGGAAAATAAATTAATTTTTTTATAAATCCTAAGCAAAAAACAACCAATCTGAAAAGGCTACATACATTTCAACTATATGACATTCAATAAAAGGCAAAGATAGAGAGACAAAAAAAAAAAAGAATGCCAGGGTTTAGGAAGAGGACAGAGTGAGAAACAAATAGGTTTTAGGACATTAAAACTATTCTGTATAATACTATAATGGTGAATACATGTATATTGACTATGTGTTTCTGATGCTTTGACATGTGGAGCCTTACTAACACTGGAGAGATTGCCCTTCCAGAGCCAGCCAATTCCTAGAGGGAGTAAATATCTCACTTATAAGCATGCTTTCCATATGCCAACTAATTAATCCAGAGACCATACCCTAATACCACCTTTGTCAGTCTTTCACAAGATTTTCACACTCCAGGCAATTATTTATCTGCCCTAATTACACCAGAGTCAGGTACCAGACAACTAGGGAGAGCCACCGTGCCTCAGAGCCTGCTGAAGTTATTCAAATTAGTCAACCCTAAATCTGCTTACCCTGCCTCATGTGTTTCTTCTCATGGAAACCACAATAAAGGCTCTTGTCTATGTTTTCCTCTACTCTCTCTGCCTCCTGACTGAATCTGGTGATTTTTTAATTTTTTAATTTTTATTTTATTTTATTTTATTTATTTATTTGTTTATTTATTTTTTTGAGATGGAGTCTTGTTCTGTCACCCAGGCTGGAGTGCAGTGGCACCATCTCAGCTCACTGCAAGCTCCACCTCCTGGGTTCACACAATTCTCCTGCTTCAGCCTCCCAAGTAGTTGAGACTACAGGTGCCTGTCACCACACCGGCTAATTTTTTGTATTTTTTAATAGAGATGGGGTTTCACCATGTTACCCAGGATGGTCTTGATCTCCTGATCTTGTGATCTTTTCGCCTTGACCTCCCAAAGTGCTGGGATTGCAGGCGTGAGCAACCACACCTGGCCAATTCTGGTGCTTTTTAGGGTAGCTCCCCTGTGTACCCTCCTCTTGAAAACTCCTCTTTAGTGTACTCTCCTCTTCAGTGTACCCTCCTCTTTAGTGTACTCTCCTCTTGAAAACTGTGAGTTACAAACTACCTTTTCAGTGGCAGATAGTAACCTCAGGAGACCTGTTGACCTCACCATACCTGCATAATAATTAAAAACTATATTTTGAAATATGTCATAATACATGTCATAATACATTTGTCAAAGCCAAATGTCAACATAGAGTGAACTCTAAGGTAGAGACTTTAGTTAATAATATTGTGTCAGTATTGGCTCATCGGTTGTAATAAATATATTAAACTAATTCAACATGTAAATAACAGGAAACTGTGTGCAGGAAGAAAGTATGTGGGAACTCTACATTTTTACACTAAATTTTTCTGTAAACCTAAAACTGCTCCAAAAATAAATGCTATTAATATTTAAAAATAGGTTTATTTCAGCATTCTTGCATCTGTTCCATGGATATATATGTCTCTCCTTAATCTAATAACACATCATGTTGGTTAAAATAGTTTTTTAGTCATTTATGTAATTAGTTATTCCAAGTATTCTAACTTTGTTCTTCCTTTTCGAAATTGCTTGTGTTTTGTTGCTCCTTGTATCGAATTTTAGAATCAGTTTGATGATGATTTAGAAAAATGAAATATAAAATGTTGAATGCAATTGTATCACATAACTTGTTCAATATGGAAATAATTGGTATCATAAAAAACATTGCATCTTCCAATTGATGAATATGGCATACCTGACTATATATATAGGCCCCCGCACTTCCTGGATTTTTTTTAGATTTCTTTGTGTCCTCAGCAATCTGATGGGTTGAAAAAGTAAAACTTTCATTTTGTAGCTTATTTGGATTTTTCTGTTTTTAGAAAGCAATCATTTCTCAACTTTCTACATAGTACCAGAAGTAGAGGAACTATTGAGTTCAAAATTTCAACAAATACATATGGGTGCTTATGTGAATATACCCACACTTCTAAACTTTTTATTTGGCTGTTTTTAAAATATCACTCTATTTTTCATAGACTTGAATTGCTTGTTCCTTTTTCAAAGTCCATATTTTATTTTGTTTAATGCTTAACAGAAAATTTACAGTCTTTTTAATAATTCCAATTTAAATATTAGGTATATAAATCCCTTGTTGTTGTCATTTATTGCCTGCAGACTCTTACTTCTGTCAATTCATTTGCTTCACTGTTCAGTAAATTTATATCTCTGATTTTTGTCTGTGGTAATATAAAGACCTATATAGGACATGTTTTGAATGCAGTTGTCTCAATGTCCTTGATAAAATGGTCTCAGGTTTATCTCCCTTCTTTGAGACTTTCTCATGTTTTAATCCACAGACTGGAATACTGAATTTGGCAGTTGTTTCTAGAGTCACTACATTTTTTTTTCTTTCAATGGCTGCTCAGAACTTGCTTTTCTGGTTTCATTTCAAACTCAGTACTTTGTCATTTTTGGTGATGGTGGTTGTGCTTAGAGGTTTCTTTTTTCTTCTGCTGGTCTAGAAATGCACTAAAATGTGTATTTTATGGAAAAAAGAGGTCTTTTGAAGTGTCTATTCTATATTACTGCTAAACAGTACATTATTTTACCACCCTCTCCAAAAGGCTGCAGAAGCCTTATGCCAATAGGATAATAAGGCCCTTGGTGACCTATCTCATTGTCTTAGTACTTTCTGTTGTGTATAACAGAATACCAAAAATGAGAAATTTATATAGAAAAGAGAATTTTTTTATTGCAGTTATGGAGGTGGAGAAGTCCAAGATTAAGGAGTTGCATCTGGTGAGAGTTTTCTTGCTAGTGGAAATTCTCTTAAGGGTTGTAGGGCATTACTTCTCTACGCAAGTTCACAGAAAGAAAGAAACAAAGTGAGTCCCATGGCAGTGCATGATATCATGATAAGGGGGATGTGAATGCATACTTGCTCAATTCTTTCTTCCTCTTCTTTTTAAGCCACTAGCCCACCACTTCCATGAAAACCCAGTAATCCATTAACCCATCAAGTTTTGAATGAATTAATATGTTCATGAGGACAGAACATTTATGAACCAATTACCTCTTTCAGGCCCTACCTCTCAATATTGTCACAGTAGGGATTACATTTCAACATGAGTTTTGGAGGGTATAAATATTCAAACCATAGTGCCCAATTGTATTAATCCATTCTCATGCTGCTATAAAGAACTGCCTGAGACTGGGAAATTTACAAAGAAAAGAGATTTAATTGCCTCACAGTTCTGCATTACTGAGGAGGCCTCAAGAAACTTACAATCATGGTGGAAGGCAAAGGATAAGCAGGCACCTTCTTCGCCGGATGGCAAAGTGGAGTGAGTGAAAGCAGGGAAAATGTCAGACTCTTGTAAACCATTAGATCTTGTGAGACTCATTCACTATCATCAGAACAGCATGGGGGAAACTGCCTCCATAATCCAATTACCTCCACCTGGTCCCACCCTGGACATGTGGGGATTATGGGGATTACACTTCAAAATGAGATTTTGAGTGGGGACACAGCCAGACCATATCACCAATACTCCATGGGTTTTCTGTATGTATGCATATACTAGATCTTCTTCATGATCCCTGTTTATATATGTAAATGACAATGAATTTTATTAGATTTGAATCTTAAGTCATCATATTACACATTATCATTACCAGCTTCTAGAAATGAAATGCTGCAGGAATAGTTTGCTTACAGTTTTTGCCTCAATTTTTTAGCAATATAAACTAAGCCATAAAAGGATGGAATACTCATATTTCAATTGTGTGTATTTAATGTAATTTAAGTGTGCTAAATTTGGCCCAAATATTTTTGAGAAACAAAACAGAATATAGTTCTTTAAGGGCTCACCACACTGCTTTTCACAACGGCTGAACTAATTGTCACTTGCCAGCAGTGTATAAGTGTTCTTTTTTCTCCTCAGCCTTGTCAGCATCAGTAATTTTTTTATTTTTTAATAATAGCCATTCTGACTGTTGTGAGATAGTATTGTGTACGTTTTCCTGGTTTCCTATGTATTATTAGTTAACTGATTGTATTATTAGTTATTTATGCTTTTTTATGACAGTTTCTTCTAAATCTCATTTATTTCTGCCTGCTGTTGTTCACTGCTAAATCAAACACTGTATTAGGTTCCTAAATAAAATGATAAATGAATTAATAAATGATTACTCTGTAAAAAAAAAAAAAGAATATAAATACAGAAAATTAAAAATAACTGTTATAATGGATGGAAAATTGAAAAATTCTCCCTCCATATTTGTATAGTCTACGGAAAAAACAAAATGTAATTATGTTAGTCTGTATGTCTCTGTAGTGCTCCATGAGTAACATCAGAAGTAGCTCTACTGGCTCTTGTATCTAGTGCAAAAATATGGAGAACCTGAATAAACTGGGCTTCAAAGGTTATCAACACCAAAAGTAATATATTTCCTCACCTGTACACTCTGTTGATTTTTGTTTTCTGTTTAGTTACTTTCTATACCCTTCTTTCACAAGAATTGTCACTGTTTCTTCACACAAATTTCTTTTTCAGAAAGGGTGAATTCATATTAGAATTTTTAGAAACCAATGATTTCTTCCACTGCTCTTCTACTCATTTCGCACTTCCAATAAATTGAAATTCAGAAACAATTTAAAGAGAAAGAAACTTATTTATTGCCATTTCCAACCTTATACATCTCCTTTTCCCGGCAGTATAAATTTGTATTGAAGTAATTTTCCATTAGGTGAGATTGCACTTCGCAAAGTCTCCATGGAAGTTCTAAGATACTATAAATTTTGTGTACAAGGCATAAATTATAGAAAAATGTTAACTAAACTTTCTACAAATATGAAGTGTTCAGTGAAACTGAATATATAGAAATCAATTATTAGGAATGGTTGAGGCATAGTTCTGGTACAATGAGGATGAAGAAATATATTGTAATATCCATGCAAATATTTCATCACCATGAAGTGATACACCTTATAAGACTAGAAAGAAGGGCATTACATTCTTTGGATAATTGGCCTTGTGAATAAATATTAATTATTGGTAAATGAAATTGCATTTTCTGGAAAAATGTAAATAAGTATGCTTACTGAAGCACTGAAACAAAAAAAGTTATTGTATAACATTTGTTTAAGCCTGTTTTAAGGACATAAAGTGCTATGTTAAATATATATTTATTAATAAGTTGAAATGTGAGAACAATTTTTAGGTATGTGAACAGTTTGGAAATAAGATATAATAAACCTGGTTTACCACAGATTTCCTAACATGGAAATAGTACTAAATGAATAGGAATCTTCTCTTTACACACCCAGATCCTGTCCTAGGTCAGAACTGAAGTTTGGGACAGAAATGTTGATCTGAGAGCCAGCAATCTATTTGTTTAAAAGACACACTAGAAAAGCACACTGTAACTTGTCATTAGGGACAATTATTTTGTCCCTAAAGGGAAATACTACCCAGTATTAATTATAGGAAATGAGGCTGGAGAGGGTATAAGGAGCAGACAAATTTATCTAACCCCTGTATTAGATCCATAGAGGAGTCTCTCTACACTTCTCTCAGTCTAATCTGATTCATTGTAAAGACTAAATTTCTCCAAGGTGTAAAATGTGATGATTTTATATACATACACATTGTGTAATAATTATTAAGAAGGGAAAATTCTTTGAGGAGAGATGATAATAGAAAAGTTTCTAAAGGAGGACACATTAGACTGAGCCTTGTATAATGAGTAGGTATCTAAAAGATACCTAATTGATTGATGAAAATAAAAAGAAGACTGAGCAATAGTATGGATGTAATATATCAGTTAAATATTAACATAAAAATATGATGTGTAACAAAGCACCCCAAAACTCAGTGGCTTAAAACAGCAACAATAATTTATTCTCATTCAAGGATCCAGGGATCAGCTGGGAGTTGGCTGATTTTAGCTGAGCTCAATTGGACTTGGTTTGGCTTTACTTGACTTGATCATAAGCTGCATCTTCCTTATACCAGCAGGAAAACTAAATTATCATCGTATTGGTTGAAGCACAAGAAGAAATTCTCAATCTTGCAAGAATATTTGAAGTCTCTGCTGATGTCAAGTCTGCTTAAGTCACATCTAACATCTCTTAGCCAAAGCACCTTATATGACCAAGTCCAAAGTCAAGTGGTAGGCAAGTATACTCTGAATGTAATGTGAGGAACTGCAAAAGTTACACGTTAAAGACATGGATTCAGGTTGGGTAAAAAGTACAGCCACTTAGTCAATCTACTACAGGTAAGAATACATAACTTATTTGGAGGCTTTTGACTTTTTTAGAACATTTTGTATGATGCCAAAGATTCTTACAAGGAAGTATTTGGAAAACCCTTTGAATGATAAGTTGAGGCTGAACGGTGAAAATCTATGGATAGAAGGCTAAGGAATTTGTATCTTATAAATAATAGAGAATTAATGAAGATTTATGAGCATTGTAAGGGCTCTGTGGAAGTGATGTTTTATGAAGATTACCCCAGATGTGTTATTTATAATGGAAAGAGACAGTGACATTGGACATGAGATAGGAATTAGCAAACCTAATTGTTAGAAATCTGGAGTGGATATGTTGATATCTGAGAAAGTAGATTTCAGGACAATACACATGAAAAGAAAGAAAGAGAAACATTTGACAATGATAAAACTATAAATCATCAATAAAACAAACATCCTAAAAGTGTACTTAACAAATAAAAGAGTTTCAAAATACATGGAACAAAATATAATTTAAGTAAGGCGAGACATAAACAAATCTGCAATTAAATTTCAAAATTCCCACAATCTTGTCTCAGAAAGTGATAGAACAAGTAGATAGAAAATCATAAACATATAGAGGACTTGAACAACACAATCACCCACTTCAAACTAATTTTCATTTATAGAGCAATAATCCCAATGAAAGAAAATATGCATTATTTTCAAGGAAACATGGAATATTCATCAAGATAGACTGTATAATTCAGCATAAACTAGGTTAATTTTAAAGGATTGAAATCATGAAGACTATGTTCTCTGAACAAAATTTAACTAAATTAGAAATCAAATCACAACAAAACGTCAGTAGAAAACATGAACATTTTGAAATTAAGTAGCATACTTTCAAATAACCCATGTATCAAATAAGAAATTACAAAATACATTAGAGAAAAATCTGAATTGAGTGATTATGAAAACACCACATACAAAAATGTATACAGTGCAGCTGGAGCAATAGTTAGAGTTCTTCACGCTTACATTAGAAAAAAGTGTTTTTTATTTTAATTGTTTTTGGGATACAGGTGATTTTTGATTATATGGAGAAGTTCTTTAGTGGTTACTTCTGAGATTTTGGTGTACCCGTCACCAAAGCAGTATACACCATAACAAATATCTAGAATTTTATAACTCATTCCCTCCCATCCTTACCC
The DNA here is from genome assembly GCF_008728515.1 of Papio anubis. Classification (NCBI taxonomy): domain Eukaryota; kingdom Metazoa; phylum Chordata; class Mammalia; order Primates; family Cercopithecidae; genus Papio; species Papio anubis. Next base: position 59,820,148 of record NC_044996.1, read on the forward strand.
CCTGAGTCCCCAAAGTTTATTATATCATTCTTATTATGCCTTTGCATCCCCATAGCTTAGTTCCCACTTATAAGTGAGAACATACAATATTTGTTTTTCCATTCCTGACTTCACTTAGAATAATGACCTCCAGCTCCATCCAAGTTAGTGCAAAATACATTATTTTATTCATTTTTATGGCTGAGTAGTATTCCATAGTCTATATATACCACATTTTCTTCATCCACTCATTGGTTGCTGGGCACTTAGCTTGGTTCTATATTTTTTCAATTGAAAATTGTGCTGCTATAAACATGCAAGTGCATGTATTTTTTTCGTATAATGACTTATTTTTATTTGTGTAGATATCCAGTAGTGGGATTTCTCAATTGAATAGTAGTTCTACTTTTAGTACTTTAAGAAATAGCCATACTGTTTTCCCTAATGGTTGTACTAGTTTATCTTCCCATCAGCAGTGCAAAAGTGTTTCCTTTTTGCCACATCCATGCCAATATCTATTATTTTTTGAGTTTTAAAGTATAGCCTTTCTTGCAGGAGTAAGGTGGCATCTCATTGTGGTTTTAATTTGCATTTCCCTGATAATTAGTGATATCGAGCATTTTGTCATAAGTTTGTTGGTCATTTGTATATTCTCTTTTGAGAATTGTCTATTCATACGATTGCTCACTTTTTGATGGGATTATTTGTTTTTTTCTTGCTGATTTGTTTGAGTTCCTTGTAGATTCTGGATATTAGTCCTTTGTCAGATGCATAGTTTGTGAATATTTTCTCCCACTCTGTTGGTTGTCTGTTTCCTCTGCTGATTACTTCTTTTGTTATTGTTTAAGCTTTTTAGTTTAATTAGGTCCTAACAATTTATTTTTGTTTTTGTTGCATTTGCTTTTGGTTCTAGGACATGAAGTCACTGCCTAAGCCAATGTCTAGAAGAGTTTTTCTGATGTTATCTTCTAGCATTTGTTTGATTTCAGGTCTTAGATTTAAGCCTTTGATTCATCTTTAGTGGATTTTTGTATAAGGTGAGAGATGAGGATTCATTTTCATTCTTCTACATTTGGTTTGCCAATTTTCTCAGCATAATTTATTGAATAGGATGTTCTTTCCTCGCTTTAGGTTTTCATTTATTTTGTCAAAGATCAATTGGCTGTAAGTATTTGGCTTTCTTTCTGTGTTAACTATTCAGTTCCATTGGTCTATGTGCCTATTTTCTACATCAGCACCATGTTGTTTTGGTAACTATAGCCTTGTAGTATAATTTGAAGTTGGGTAAGGTATTGTCTCCAGTTTTGTTCTTTTTGCTTAGTATTGATTTGCCTATGTGGGCTCTTTATTTGTTCCATATGAATTTTAGGATTGTTTTTTCTAGTTCTGTGAAGAATGATGATGGTATTTTGATAAAAATTACCTTCAATCTGTACGTTGCTTTGGACAATGTGGTCATTTTTACAATATTGATTCTATCGATTCACGAGTATGGGATGTGTTTCCATTTGTTTGTGTCATCTATGATTTCTTTCAGCAGTGTTTTGTTGTTTTCCTTGTGGAGATTTTCACCTCCTTGGTTAAATACATTCCTAGTTGTTTTTTTTTCTTTCTTTCTTTCTTTTTTTTTTTCAGCTGTTGTAAAAGGAATTGAGTTCTTGATTTGATTTTCAGCTTAGTTGTTGTTGGTGTATAGCAGTGCTACTGATTTGTGTGGATTGATTTTGTAACCTGAGACTTTACTAATTCATTTTTCAGATGTTGGAGCTTTTTGAATACCTCTTTAGGGTTTTCTAAGTATACAATCATATTATTGGTGAACAGTGACAGTTTGACTTTTTCTTTTGCAATTTGGATGTCCTTTATTTTTTTCTGTTCTCTGATAGCTCTGGTTAGGACTTCCAGTGCTATATTGAATAGAAGTGGTGAAAATGGGCATCCTTGTCTTATTCCAGTTCTCAGGGGAGGATGCATTCAACTTTTCCCCCTTCGATATGATGTTGGCTATGAGTTTGTCATGTACAGCTCTTATTACTTTGAGGTAAATCTTTTCTATACCTATTTTTTGAGGGTTTTTATAATAAAGGGATGCTGGATTTTATCAAATGTTTTGTCTGCATCTATTAAGATGATCATATGGTTTTTGCTTTTAATTCTATTTATGTGATGTATCACATTTATTGACTTGTGCATGTTAAATCATCACTGTATCCCAGGGATGAAACCCACTTAATCATGTTGTATTATCTTTTTGATATACTTTTATATTCACTTAGCTAGTATATTTTTGAGGGTTTTTTTATTATTATACTTTAAGTTCTGGGATACATGTGCAGAACATGCAGGTTTGTTACATAGGTATACACGTATCATGGTGGTTTGCTGCACCTATCAACCCATCATCTACATTAGGTATTTCTCCTAATGCTATCTCTCCCCTAGCCCTCCACCCACCGACAGGCCCTGGTGTGTGATGTTCCCCTGCCTGTGTCCATGTGTTCTCATTGTTCAACTCCTACTTATGAGTGAGAACATACAGTGTTTAATTTTCTGTTCCTATGTTAGTTTTCTGAAAATGATGATTTCCAGCTTCATTCATGTCCCTGCAAAGGACATGAACTCATCATTTTTATGGCTGCATAGTATTCCATGTTATATATGTGCAACATTTTCTTTATCCAGTCTATCATTGATGGGCATTTGGGTTGGTTCCAAGTCGTTGCTATTGTGAATAGTACTACAGTGAACGTATGCGTGCATGTGTCTTTATAATAGAATTATTTATAATCCTTTGAGTATATACCCAGTAATGGGATTGCTGGGTCAATATTGGTCTGTAGTTTCCCTTTTTTATTAAGTCCTTTCCTGGTTTTGGTATTAAGGTGATACTGGCTTCATAGAATGATCTAGGGAGGATTCCCTTTTTCTATATCTTTTGAAATAGTTTCAGTAGGATTGGCACCAGTTCTTTGAATATCTGATAGAATTCACTCTAACTCCATCTGGTCTTGAGCTTTTTTTTAGGCAAATGTTATTATTACTGATTCAATCTTGTTGCTTATTATTAGTCTTTTCAGGGTTTCTATTTCTTCCTGATTTAACCTAGAAGTGTTGTATATTTCCAGGAATTTATCTATCTCTTCTTGATTTTCTAGATTGTGTACATATAAGTATTCAAAGTAGCCATAAATTATCTTTTACTTATATGGTATTGGCTGTGTTAGCTCCAGTTTTATTTCTATGTGAGCTTACTTGGATCTTCTCTCTTCTTTTTTTGGTTAATCTCAATAATGGTCTATCAATTTTGTTTATATTTTCAAAGAATTGCCTTTTTATTTCATTTATCTTTCATACTGTCTTCTTTGTTTCCATTTCATTTAGTTCTGCTTAGATCTTTCTTATTTTTTTTCTAATAGGTTTGGGTTTCATTTGTTCTTGTTTGTGTAGTTCATTGAGGTGTGACATTAGGTTGTCCATTTGTGCTCTTTCAGACTTTTTGATAAAGGCATTTAATGCTATGAACTTTTCTCTTAGCATCGCTTTTGCTGTATCCCAGAGCTTTTGATAACTTTTGTTACTATTATTATTCTTTTCAAAGAATTTTCAAATTTCCACGTCGATTTCATTGTAAAACCCCAAATTATTCAAGAGCAGATTATTTTGTTTCCATGTATTTGTATAGTTTTGAGAGTTATTTTTGTGATTGATTTCCACTTCTATTCCACTGTGGTGCAAGAAGATACTTGATATGATTTTGATTTTTTAAAATTTCTTGAGAAGTGTTTTGTGACCTATCATATGGTCTACCTTGGAGACTATACCATGTGCTGATGAGAATAATGTATATTCTGCAGTCATTGGGAAGAATGTTCTGTAAATAACTCTTAAGTTCATTTGTTCTAGGGTATAATTTAAGTCCATTGTTTATTTGTTGACTTTCTCCCTTGATGATCTGTCTAGTAGTGTCAGTGGAGTATTAAAGTCCCCCACAATTATTGTGTTGCAATCTGTCTCATTTCTTAGGTGTAGTAGTAATTCTTTTATAAATTTGGGAGCTCCAGTGTTAGATGTATATAAATTTAGGATTGTAATATCTTTCTTTTGAACTGATCCTTTTATCATGATATAATGGCCTTCTTTGTCTTTTTTTTTCTGCTGTTGCTTTAACGTCTCTTTTGTCTGAAATAAGAAATAGCTACCCTTGCTCATTTTTGGTTTCCATTTGCATGAAATATGTTCTTCCACCACTTTACCTTAAGTTCATGTGAGCTCTTATGTGTTAAGTGAGTCTCTTGAAGACAGCAGACATTTTATTGGTGGTTCTTTATCCATTCTGCCATTCTCTATCTTTTAAGTAAAGCATTTAGGCCACTGACATTCAACATTAATATTGAGATGCAAGACATTGTTCTATTCATCATGTTAGTTGTTACTTAGATACTTTATCTTTTCACTGTGTTATTGTTTTATAGGTCCTGTGAGATTTATGCTTTAAGAAGGTTCTATTTTGGTGCATGTTGAGCTTTTGTGTCAAGATTTAGAGCTCCTTTTAGCATTTCTTGTAGGGCTGGTTTGGTAGTAGCTAGTTCACTCAGCATTTGCTTGCCTCAGCATTTGTTCATGCTTCATTTATGAATCTTAGTTTTGCGGGATACCAAATTCTTTGGTGACAGTTATTGTTTATGGAGGCTAAAGATAGAACCCCAATCCCTTCTGACTTGTGAGGTTTCTGCTGAGAAATCTGATGTTAACCTGATTGGTTTTCTTTTATAGTTTACCTGATGCTTTTGTCTCTCTGCTCTTAAGATTCTTTCCTTCACCTTGACTTCAGATAGCCTAATGACTCTGTGTCTTTGTGATGATCTTTTTGTGATGAACTTCTCAGAAATTTTTTTAGCTTCTTGTATTTGGGTGTCTATGTCTCTAGCAAGGCCAGGAAAGTTTCCCTTAATTATTCTCTCAAATAAGTTTTCTCAACATTTGTACTTGTCTTCTCCCTCAGGAACACCAATTATTCTTAGGGTTGGCTGTTTTACATAACCCCACATTTCTTGGAGACTCTTCATTTTTTAAAATTCTTTTTTTTAAATTTTTTTTCTGACTGGGTTCATTCAAAAGTCTTGTCTTCAAGCTCTGAAATTATTTCTTCTACTTCTTCTGGCCTATTGGTGAAACTTTCCACTGCATTTTGGATTCTCCTAAGTGTGTCTTTCATTTTCAGAAGTTCTGATGATTTTTCTTTATAATGTCTATTTCTCTGGAAAAAAATTTTATGCATATCCTTGATTTTCTTTTAATTTAAGTGGTTTTTCACCTTTCTCTGGTATCTCTTTGAGTAGCTTCAAAATCAATCTTCTGAAGTTTTCATCTGGCAATTCAGAGATCTATTCTTGGTGTGGATTTATTTCTGGAGAGCTAGTGTGAACTTTTGGGGGTGTTATAGAACCCTGTTTTGTCTTATTCCCAGAATTACTTTCCTGGTTTCTTCTCATTTGGGTGGACTATTCCTTCAAATTATTCTTGAATTCATTTTTTATTGAACTGTGTCTTTTATATTTCTTTTTTTTTTCCTCTTAAGAACCAGTCTTTAATGTTCATATTTTATTTTAGCCTAATTTGATTTTTTGGTGCTTTTAGTGGTGAAAATGAAGACTCTGTATGAGTTCCTCAGTTATACAAAATATTTGTGCACTAGCTTTTCCAGATACTGGTTGTAGTATTTATGTACTCGGTGTGTGGGCAAGTTCATTATCTCCTATGGGGCTGGAATGGCAGGGATCTCTTGAAGCTTATCTCATTCTCTCGTGGTGTATACTTTATTTACTTTTTTATTTCCCCCCCCCTCCCCAAGTATTTCATTTACTGAGTTGATGATTTAAGCTTCAGATCAATATGGGAGGTATCCTTGAGTAAGCACTGGCTATAGCTAAAGCAGGTGGGTAGATATAATACCCAATGGTGGGCAGAGGTCCCAGGCTTGATAAAGGTTCCTGGAGGAGCTCTCAATTAGAATTGCTGAGCTTTTATTTATGCTCCCCTGCAAGGCCAGCAGAAAAGCTGTCTACCTCACAGCCTCATTCCTGTCCAGGTGTTCTGACTATTCAGATGAGACAGGCAACTGTTTTCATCTGTAAGAAATGTGGATGTTCTAAGAAGAGAGGAAATGTGGCTCTGCCTTTTATGCGGGCCTGAATCTGTGGTGTGCTGCTCTTGTGGGGCTGCAATCACCCTGGATTGTTCCAGGAGGGCTGTCTATAGGTGCAACAGTGCTGCATTCCCACAGGAGAAGCCCCAGCTGCCTCTGAAGTGGTGTGCCAAGGGGAATAAGGACCATTTCTCAAAGGCATTTCATTATCACAGAGGCTGCCTGCCTCTTGCAGTAGAGGTGCAAACTTTATCTACTGCTTCCAGCACTACAGTTGTGTCTGTGCTATAAGAATCTACCCACAAGTGGAAAGATGTGGGACTCAGGTCTTACCCTTCAGAGTATCATGTCCCATGGGGTGATGCCTTGATGTGGTGCTCTCCCCCTTCCCCTGGAATGGGGCATCCTGAGAGCCAGACTGCAGTGATTGTTAGTGCTCTTGTGGATATAGCCACCCAGTGGGGTACCAGACTCTGAGCTGGTGTTGGGGAATGTATGCAAAGGATCCAGTGATGTGACCTCTCTTCAGGTCTCACAGCAGTGGATACAAGCACCTGCTCTGATGGAGGTGGCAAGGGAGTAATGTAGACTATGTTAGGTTCCCTGGATGTAGATAAGCTTAGTGTGCTGGCTTTCTCGAATGCTTGTTATGCTAGCAGTGAAGTTCTCACGTGGACAGACTCAGAACCTCTGGTTAGCCAGGGTGTTGCAGGCAGTGGTATTAGCAGCCATTTTCTTTTTCTTGGGTGCAGTGTTATTCTACCAAGAGGTGCGTTAATGGCCTGAGTTGGTTGGCCTCCAGCCAGGAGGTGGCACTCGCAAAAGAGCACCAGTTGCAGTAGTAGCAGTAGAATTTTTGCTTGCTCTAAGTTGTTCAGGGGAAGTATTCTGGTTTCTCAGCTGATGGTCGAGGCCATAAAGCTCCCAAGAGTTTATGTCCTTTTTGTTAATCGATTAGGGCAGGTAAAGATATACCATCAGGTTTGGGGATGTCTGAACTCAGACTTTTTTTGGGCAGGGACTGCCACTGTCATTGTGGGGGACAAGGGATGAATCCCAGGTCACTAGAGTAATGTTCCAGCGGGGAAAATAACTGCCTCTGCTGTGAAGAAGACTTTTCAAGGGGTGTGGGGAATAACCAGCAATGGTAGGCCTCACCCAGCTTCCACACAGTTGGCAAAGTCAGTCTCACTCGGGCAGTGTCCTGCTAACAGAGCCAGGTTTAGATCCATGTAGCCTGAGTACAGAACTGAGACCTGTCCCAGGCTATAAGCTTCCCTGCAGAGATAGCAAGCATGATTTTCAGGACATGCACCTCCCCATCTGTCCGCAAGGCCAGATGCCCAGCTTCTGCTAGCGTATCTGCAGCCCACTTCCCGCTCATCCCCAGATTCTGTTCAAGCGAGCGTTTCCCAAGTCGAAATTGTATCACAAAATTAAATTGAGAACTTCTTTCACCCTGCAATCTCTCCCTGAATTCATTGTCTGACTTACCTGAGGGTCCCTGTGAGATACAGTTACAAATAGCTTCCCTGGGCTTGTGCTAGAGACTGGGAATGCTTACAAGGCACTATCCACTGCTGCTTCTACTTTTATATTTCACGCCACTCCATAAATCTGTTCCAGCTCTGAGTAAAGGGCTTCTCCTGTGATCTGAATTTTCAAACTCCTCAGTGGTGATGTGTGTTTGGAGGCATGTTGTCTACTTCTCACACTCCGGAAACTGATAGTTTTTTGCTTGTCTCACGGAGTAAGTTGCAGCCTGCCATTTCTTTCACAGGATCAGCGAACTATTTTGGTTTTCCTGGTAAGTTTCTGTGGTGGTTCTTCAAGAACACATTCACAGTGTGAATCTCTGCCCAGTATTCTGTCCTTCAAAGTGGGAGAGACACACCAACACCGCCTCCTATCCACCATCATTTTTTAGCTTATATTAGAAAAATATTAAAGCTATATGATCAATAGGCTTCTGCTTGTGAACCAGACACAGTAATAAGTACCAGATTTATCCTCACAACTGAAAGAACAGGAACAGAAAAGAAGAAAAACAGCCAAAAACATATGAATGATACCTCTTCCCATCTGCCAGATTGAAAAACCTTCCAATTCACAGGTAATTCAGCAGTGTCTTGCCTCAGTACCGGGAAATGACTCATCCAACACTGAACACTGTTCTAGTCATGCCTACTTGGATGTTAATAGCAAATACGCATAGGAAAAAAATCTCATGGTGAGATTTTATGACGCTTAGAATAAAAAAATAATAAAAACACTAAATATTGATAAATGTTATGATCGGGATATTTATGTCTACTCAAAATCCTCACCCTCAAGGTAGATGGTATTAAAAGCTGGAGTTATTGGGAGGTGATTATGTCATGGGGACAGAGCCCTCATAAAGATTAGTACCTTTATAAAAGAGGCCTGAGAAAAACCTCATGCTCATTCTACCCAGTAAGGTTAATGTGAAAAGAAGGCTATCTATGAGGAAGTGGGCCTTCACCAGATGGTGAATCTGCTAGCTCCTTTATCTTTGACTTCCTTGCCTCCAGACCTGTGAGAAACATATACCAGTGGTTTACATGCTACCAGGTCTATGGCATTTTGTTATAGCAGTCCTAATGAAATTAGCAAGGTTGTGGAACAACTAGAACTATCATACTTTGATCCTGGGAGTTAAAATTGTTTAACCATTTTGGAAACTCAGCTGTCAACTTCTCCTAAAATTAAACATATTCCCACCTTATGACTCAGCAATTCTTCTTGATATTTACCTAACAGAACTAAAATAATGTACAAAAAAAAAAAAAAAAAAAAAAAAAAAAAAAAAAAAAAAAAAAAAGATTTGTACAAGAATGCATAAAAAAGCTTTATTCTTAAATAGGCTCAAACATTATTATTCATAGTAGCCCCAAAGAAACAACTCAAATGTTCATCACCAGGGGAATAGAAGAAAAATCTATGGAACATTCGTAAATGAAATGCTACCAAGTAATGAAAAGGAACAAAGTATTATTACATGCAACAATTGGGCTGAACAAAAAAGTCTGAACCAAACAAGTACAGACTTTGTGATACCATTTAGCTAAACTCTTACAACAGGCAAAACTTATCTCTGATGAAAAAATAAAAATAAAAACAACAGTTGCCCAGAAGTGAGAGTAGAATCAAATGAGAGGGGGCAGAAGGGATCTTTCTTGAGTGATGGGAATGCTTAATAACTTAATTGGGATGATTATGCGGTTGTAAGATCTCATCAAATTACATATGTAAGATCTCTCCTTTTCTAACACATGTAAATTATAGCTGAATTTTTAAAATACTTTAAAAATAGTTGACAGAATCTCTTTTAGATATGTGATAATTGAAAATATGACAATGAGTCACAGAAATAAAGTCAAGAGTCGGTATAACAAAGTTGAGGTATCCATCAGGATCAAATATCCCACCATTACCATCATGAAATGCACACACAAGAATAACAGCTCTATGAGGAAAGGATTTATTATTAGCTTTGTTATTTGATTTAACTCTGATGTGGGATTGACATATAGTTATTTCTCAATAAATATCTGTTGAGTAAATCAATATCATCAAAGTTGAAGGAGACAGAATATGAGGACAGGTCACTGGATTTTCAAGTTTGGTTACCAATGAATTTGAAAGAATAGTTTAAATAGAATAATGGGTTTGAAATAAATATCTTCTTTATTAAACAATCCTTGGACATTGAATCTACATGGAGAAGAAAGAGATGCATAACATAGATTCCAGTAGCATTGAGAAAATGTTTCATGTTTTAAGATATTTAATTGGTAAAACAAATTAACTTCAAGTGTTGAGTAAGAGAATAATGGTTTTTGTCTTCCATGTGAAGTTACAGAATGAAAGAAGAGGATTATATGTTCATACATATAATTACTGTGGTAGATTGTAAATGCAGTTTGGACTGCAGTTATGACAGCTGCAAACCTGTGGTTACAAATTTGGTCCAACTGAAGAGACCTTGTAGAGATTCTTTTGTTTAATCCCAAACTGCTTCTAAAACAAGAATATGTGGTACCAAATTTCATGACAGTATTATCCAAAGGAAGAAGCAGTTGTGAATTTTCTTGATGTCCATATTATAAGTATAGAGATAATATTACTTAAACAAAATCACGTATTTTGTAAGATTTTATAGTTCCACATATGTTCTATGTGTAAATAAAGAAAACGATGACTTGTAAATAACAAACAGAGCACTTCAACTAATTGGTACTTGCAGGCCTAAAAGGGGAAAAAAAAAAAAAAGAAAAAAAGAAAAAAAATGATTGTGGTATTTTGATGGGGATTGTGTTGAATTTGTAGATTGCTCTTGGTAGTCCTTCTAGACATTGGCTTAGGCAAGGATTTCATGACCAAGAACCCAAAAGCAAATGCAATAAAAACAAAGATAAATAGCTAGGACTTAATTAAATGAAAAAACTTTTGCATGGCAAAAGGAACAGTCAGCAGAGTAAACAGACAACCCACAGAGCAAAAGAAAATCTTAACAATTTATGTAACTGACAAACGACTAATATCCAGAATCTACAATGAACTCAAACAAATCAGTAGGAAAAAGAAAAACACACAATCCCATCAGAAAGTGGTGGACATCAATAGACAGTTCTCAAAAGAAGATACACAAATAGCCAACAAATATATGAAAAAATGCTCAACATCATTGATGATCAGGAAAATGCAAATCAAATCCACAATGCGATACCACCTTACTCCAGCAAGAATGGCCATAATCAAAAAATCAAAAAACAGTAGATGTTAGCATGGATGTGGTGATCAGGGAACACTTCTACACTGCTGATGGGAATGTAAACTAGTACAAACATTGTGGAAAACAGTGTGGAGATTCCTTTAAGAACTAAAAGTAGAACTATCGTTTGATCCACCAATCCCACTACTGGGTATCTATCCGGAGGAAAAGAAGTCATCCAAAAAAGATACTTGTACATGCATGTTTATAGCAGCACAATTCGCAATTGCAAAATCGTGGAACCAACCCAAATGCCCGACAATCAATGAGTAGATAAAGAAACTGTGGTATATTTATATGATAGAATACTACTCAGCCATAAAAAAGAATGAATTAATGGCATTTGAAGCAATCTGGATGAGACTGGAGAATATTATTCTAAGTGCAGTAACTCAGAAATGGAAAACTGAACATCATGTGTTGTCACTGATATGTGGGTGCTAAGCTATGAGGGTGCAAAGGAATAGGAATGATATGATGGACTTCAGGAAGTTGGGGGGAAGGGAGGAAGGGGGTAGAGGGATGAAAGACTACAAATATGGTGCAATGTATACTGCTCAGGTGATAGCTGTACTAAAATCTCACAAATCACTGCGAAAGAACTTACTCAGGTAACCAAATACCACCTGTACCCTAAAAACTTATGGAAAAATAAAAAATTAAAATAAAAATAAATTAAAAGTTTATCAGGAGAGGTGGTTAAAATCAAGGTTTTGAATTGACTGAAGACTTTAGTTATCTATGATATAATCGGAACACAGTGAGTTATTAATGATTCTTTAAGTAAACAAGGAAAGACTCAATATCCGTACTCTATCGCAAGGTGAAAACAGAACTGGCTGTTGTGAAGCAGGAAGGAATGCTCTTGTCATGATTGATTTGTTATCAACCCTTCCCATCCAACAAAAAAAAGTGATGGCCATGGAAAATTATCAATGGTTTAAACTGCAGAGTCAAGAAAAATGGTCATACATCATCAGAGAGCCTTCATTTGTTAAAGTCTAAGTCCCACCGAGAATAGTGAAAAGGATGATAGGGTTGTAGGGATTAAGCAACTTTTTTCTCAAAATTGAATTCAGTTTTGTGAATCTGAATTGACAAATCATTAAAAAGTGAATTTTCTTCTTACCAGAAAGAAAGGAGAAATAAGACTAGTACACTATATACAAAGCACACTAAAATTTATTTATATTTGAAAGTACTATTGACAATATTATTAAGATAGAAGTATGTTGCACACTAAAATTTATTTATATTTGAAAGTACTATTGACAATATTATTAAGATAGAAGTATGTTGATTTCTTACAAGAAATCCTAGATGGATATGATCTACAAATTTTTAAAAAATATATATAATAAAAAACTCCCTGTCTGCAAAAGGCCCTTTTCTTGGTTTGAAAAACAATGTGCTCGTTATTATTGCATTTTATGAGCACTAGGCATAACTAGTCAGATGGGTACTCTGCATGCACAAAGCTCTAGACATACCCTTTTGTATGCTAGGTTAGTATTTCTTCACATACATTGGAAATCCATTATAAAGGTTGTATTTGCTGGGATGGAATGAAACTTCAAATAGTTGCTTTCATTTCTTTCACAAATGGCTGGAAAATTCCAGGTTCATATCAGTATTTACTGTTTTAAAGCAGTGACAAGATAAATGATACATTCCTGGAGAGAAATATGTCATTAGTGATAAACAGTCCCAAATTCAGTCAAGCAAGTAATGCATTGCAGGTCAAAAACTACACCCCTGACAATACTGCACATCCAGGTAATACACCACATGTCATATTTGAAGGAGAAAATGCTTTTTCTACTGCTACAGCCTCAACAATTCATACTGTTTGCTAATGTAGAGATATGAAGGTTTTGCAGAAGTAGAGGAATGCATTTACAAATTTTATGAACTGTAGGGATACAATTAACAATTGATACTCATCAGGAATATTAGCCAAGCAATAAATCATGGTAGGATTTAATGACTAACAAGATTAAATGTTCATTGTAACTGAAGATTAGGTCCTATGGACAGACAAGTCCCAAATTCAATGTCGATAAAATTACACTTGATACTGGTTGAAACAGCAGGGAGAGGGGATTCTTCATTCTTGAGTTAAGCCCATTTCATATTCCCTCTGTCTACTCAACTGTAGATGAATTAATTATGAATATAATAATAGACTCCTAGTCTCTCCCCAGTCAACTAATACAGCTGCAGAAGCAGTAGGGAGGAGATTACTTTCAGTGTTTAAGTAGTTAAATAGACCTATATTACTTGAATTTTAAAATCTAGATATAAAATTACCTATAGCTATTCTTCTTTTTCTTTCAAGCAAAACCTCACAGTATTTTACTGAATATATTGGTAAGTGAGATAACTCTCTCTGTTTTTTTTTTTTTTTTTTTTTTTTTTTTTTTAAAAGTCTGGTATTTCTCTTTTTTTTTTTTTTTTTTTTTTTTTTTTTTTTCATGCAAAGGCTGGGATTCAGCCATATGGAATAATTTCACAGGTTTGGGGCACACCAGCTGTTTTCATTTAGCCTATTTTGGCAGAAACACATTGTAAATAATCAATCATAATTCCACATTTTTAGAAGCCATACTATTAGTAAGTCTTATCATCCAAAATCTATAAATAAATGAGAACAATGGTTTCTGTAGAGTCTATGCACATTTCCTCCAGGAAATTCCTAGAGCTACCTACAGAGCCAAAAGTAGCTTAGAATTAAAAGTTACGTTGCTTACATATTATTGCTTGAAAAAACATTAGAAGCAACCACAGATCAGAATTACTAAAATAGCTAACCCTATATACAATATTTACTTCATTCCAGACACTGTTTTAAATGTGCTACATAACTAATTTCATCCTTAAAACAAGACTATGAAATAAAATCTATAACTATCCCCAGTTTACACTTGAGAGTTCTAAAGCATTCAAAGGCTAAATATATTGTTCAAGATCAAAAACCCAATTAATGATTAGAGTCATTATTAGAAGTCAGAAATTCTGCTTTGAGAGTCTCCATTGTTTACCTTTATGCTGCAATGTTGGAAATTAAAATACTGAGGAATGATAGTAAACAGAAACAGAAAAGTATCAGCAACAAGACTCACCACTCTAGGAGCAGTTTACACAATGCAAAAAACCTCTAAGGGTTGCATTGTGTTAACACATGGGAATAATAATAACATGGAAATGATAATAGAGGTAACAATAACAATGGTTTCTTGAGCAACAACTATGCATCAGATGTTTTCACAGTGCTTTTTATCTGATTAATCCTCATAATTCCCAACTTAGGTTAATATCCTGCTTTTGAACCTATGACTGTCTGACTTCCAAAGACAATATGACTTCTAATAGATAATACTGACCAGTGAAACAATTGCTTTACATTAGGATGGCTATGGATTTCCAAAAAAAAAAGTTATTTCATACTGTTAATGAAGACAGGATATCCATAAATGCAGTTTACATATTGTTTTTCTAAAATACTGAAAACCTAATTTAATCTAATTTAATTGAACAGATATTTGCTTGTTGAATTAAGCAACATATACAGACGGTCCCTGACTTAATGATGGTTCAAGTTGAGATTTTTTGACTTTATAGTAGTGTAAAAACAATACACATTTAGTAGAAATTGTACTTCAAATTTTGATTTTTTTTTTTTTTTTTTTTTTTTCTGGGCTAGCAATACGTGGTATGAAGCTCTGAAACTCCTAGGCAGCCATGCAATCTCAAGGGTAAACAACCAATGCTCTACAGTAAACTGTGTTGCTAGGTTATTTTGCCAAACTGCAGTCATATAAGTGTTCTGGGCATGTTTAAAGCAGACTGGGCTAAACTATGATGTTCAGCAGGTTAAGTGTATTAAATGCATTTGTAACTCAGGATATTTTCAGCTTACAATGGATTTATAGAGACATAACCCAATAATACACTGAGGATCATCTGTAGTTAAGGCACCAAAGTAGATAGTTTAGGAGAAACAAAAATGAGTAAGCAATTACTGTTTCCACAGGTCTTATAGTATACTGAAGGAGCTAATTGCACAAAAAAATAATGCTGCATGCAAGAAGAGCATACATATTTTTGAAAGAAGTACAAAATGTCATGAAGGCACATCTAGATTTAGGATGACAGAATAAAGAGATTTCTGCATATTTACCTTCTGAGAATCACTCCAAAATAAGAGAAAGAAAAAAGGAAAATGAAAACACAAACCCCATAACTGATGAAACCAGGATGTTGCTGAAACAACATTTTTATCATATGAAGGTGGAAAGCAGACTGAGGGATTGCAACAGACTCAGCAGTGATAATAAAATCCACACACTTGTTTTCTCTGTAGAAAACAGTTCCAGAGGTGAGAAGAGAAATTGGGTAGGCTATGGATTACAAGCTTTCATTTGTATTTTTTCCATTGTCTTGCAAATTCTAGGAATAAACCTGAGCTCAAGCATATGGAATATTGTATTTTAGACATATTAAAACGTGTGAAATGACTTAATATTAAGTAAAAAGAAAACTAATTAAATGAAATGCCATTATATACCGTTTGAGTCAGCAGTAAATATTTCTTAGTTGTGTGTGTGTATATATATATATGTGTATATATATATGACTTTTGTATTGAACTGCAATCCACATATTTTGTGACTTTCTTGTGTAGCCAAGGAGTAAGAAGAGAAACAAACAGAAATTGAAGATTAGCCAAAATGTCGTCTAAAATTGTATGGCTTCAATGAGTCATGTGCAAACTTTTGCTGTTGTGCATAATTTTAAAATTATTATCCTTATTTTTTACAGTTTGGATGCAGTATATAAACTGAATATAATTATTTTTATTAATATTCTCTTGTTATATTCTTTAATGTATTTTGAATATTTTCTTATATGATTAAATGTTATTGTTATATATTAAAGTATAATTTACATACAAAGATACACAAACCTTACATGTTTTGAATACTGGCAATTGTATACACCATGTAACCATCTATCACAAGGAGTTACAGAATAGTTGCATTGCCCCGGAAAGTTCACTCGTGTCCCTTTTCGCACCTACCACCTCATCTCCAACTGGGTCACTATTTTTTTATCTTTATGACCATAGGTCAGCTATGCTTGTTCTTGTATTTCACATTAATGGAATCAGACAGTGGAAACTCTTGAGGCTGGCATCTTTTACTCAGCATCAGGTTTCTAACTGTCAATATATAGCATGTTTCTCTAGGTTGTTCCTTTCAATTGATGAGTGGTATACTTTTATATGAATATGCCCCAGTCTGTTTATCCACATCTTTTTTGGACTTATGCACATAATTCATTTTTATATATTATTTGATTTCTCTTTAAGAGCAGAGAGCATTAGCATTATTGTGCATCCCAGCACCTAACCCTTCACGTTTACTTCCATATTAATGACTACTGCATTTTCTTTTTCTTTTTCTAGCGTATAAAAATATGACTAAATAGGAAGTTTTTGAATTTGTTGTTAAAATTATCAAAATAAAATCTGTGCTATACATTTAGTTAAATCAACAAATAAAATCCAATCTCTGCTAGAAATATCTATAAACCAAACATTGCATTATAATCTCCTGTATTAAAATGCATTTTGTTTTGTTTGGAAACTTGACTTTAAAATATATACCAGGCCGGGCGCGGTGGCTCAAGCCTGTAATCCCAGCACTTTGGGAGGCCGAGGCGGGTGGATCACGAGGTCAGGAGATCGAGACCATCCTGGCTAACATGGTGAAACCCCGTCTCTACTAAAAATACAAAAAACTAGCCGGGCGTGGTGGCGGGCGCCTGTAGTCCCAGCTACTCGGAGGCTGAGGCGGGAGAATGGCGTGAACCCGGGAGGTGGAGCTTGCAGTGAGCCAAGATCGCGCCACCGCACTCCAGCCTGGGCGACAGAGCGAGACTCCGTCTCAAAAAAAAAAAAAAAAAAAAAAAAAATATATATATACCAAAATAAACTAGTGTTTTTTTTAATTAAACAATTTTAAAATTATTATCCAATAAAATTTATTTTATTTTTCTTTTAGTGCACATTTCTATAAATTTTAAGACATATATAGATCTATGGAACTGCTACCACCATCAGAATATGGACACTTCCATCCTTCAAAAAACAAAACTACCTTATGCTCTTACTTTATGATCACACTGTATCCTCAACTCTAACCAATGGACACCACTGATCTGTTTTTCAGCACTCTAATTTTGTCATTTCAAATCTGTCATATAAATGGAGTCATGCAACATGTAACTTTGAAGACTGGTTTCTTTTACTCAGCCCCTTTGATATTCATCCAAATTGTTCTGTGTATCAGGGGTTAACTCCTTTTTATTGCTGTGTAGTATTCCATTGCGTGAATATAATCCAGCTTATCCATTAAGCTTATCCATTATAGGACATTTCAGTTGTTTCAGATTTTGGCTACTATGAACAATGTTTCTATAAAATGTGCTAGGAAATTGGAATGGTTATTGAAATTTTCTGATTTTCAAATTCTTCTATAAAACAGAAAAAATGCGAGTAATACCCTTATAAGGCTGTTGAGACAATTATTAGAATGTATGTAAAACATAGTATGTATTCAAAAAATTGTAATAATTACTAGTGTAAGAAAAATAAAATGACAATGCAAAATTGCACTGCAAATAAGGTTTTCCTCATCTACTTTTGGAACTGATTAAAAAAATGACAGTTGTAGAACATTCCATTTACTTCTACTTTATATCATTTTATTAATGTTTCTATCAAAGAATATCAGTTTCCTTATCCTGCAGCATTAATTCATTAATTGCCCTTTCATAAGATGAACCATCTAAAAATTTGAAAAGTATGTTTTTCACACTTTTAATAATATGTTACACAAGGCACAACAGTAGTGAGAAATGTGGGATTGAATGGATTAATTCAAGATAAATTATGAAGAATTAAAATGACTTTGCAAGTTTTTGCATATAAGAAATGACAGTTACAAAGGAATAAGACTAAGCTTTGGGCTTGAGTCCTGAAGTCAGAAATGAAGGAGGAGGGATATTCAATTTTAGATATGAAATTATCAGTGGTAAAATAAGTGTAAAGTAATATTTTTAAACCATATATTATCAACTATAAAATAATATTAAAATACTTTGGGGAAAAGTAAAGAATAAATGTACATATTAGTATTTAACCACATAAGAAAAAATGTTCTAATGAGGGGTTAAGGGTCTCTAGATTTAGGAAATAAAAATATATGATATCCAATAAAATTACAGATTCAGATAAATATTTTATTTACTATATAAAATACTTTTACTGATATTTTATGGGATGTACTTATACTACAAACTATTTATTTTTTATTAAAATCAAATTTAACAAAATCTTGTATTTAATCTAGAAACCTCTGATGCTTAAAAAATTTGTTGAACTCTGAGTGTCTGCAAACATTTAAGCAATATTGTTAACAAGTCTAAGATAAAGTAAGAATCAGAAAATAAAGAGAGCAGAAGAAGGAGAAAGAAAACCAATAAATTTGGAAAGATAGAAAAGGAAAAAAGAGAGACTGAGATAAATAAAGTGATATATTCATTGTAAAGATGCTAGAACATCATTAACCCGGGAAAGGTCTGTATGGGTTCCATTCAACAAATGTTAAGTAGCCATAAGATGGCTAGTATTTGGCTAATTCTCAGCTAGACTTCATAGAGCTGAGGTCCTTGTAGAGAATTGCTTATGATTCAGAAAATTTATATAACAAACTAAATAAATAAATATATACTGTAATTGTCTCAGTTTACCCATGCAGTAAATGTTTTGAGAGGTCGATGCAGAAGATGAAGAAAATGAGCAGCTGAGATGTACCTAAACTCATACAGATTTTTTTCTATTTCTGTAAAGAATGTCATTGGTATTTTGATAGAGATTGCATTGAATCTGTATATTGCTTTTGGTAGTATAGACATTTTAATAATATTGATTCTATCAATCTATGAACATGGAATATTTTTCCAATTTCTGATGCCTTTTTCAACTTCTTTCATCTGTGTTTTATATTATAGTTTTTATTAGAGGGATCTTTCACTTCTTTAATTAAGTTAATTACTATGTATTTAATTTCATGTGTGGCTATTATAAATGGAACTACTTTTTATTTCTTTTTCACTTTTCACTGTTGGCATATAGAAATGCTACTGAATTTTGTACGTTGATTTTATATTTTACAAATTTACTGAATATAACAGTCCTAATAGTTTTCTTCTGTAGTCTTTAGATTTTTCCAAATATACAATCATCATCTGCAAACAAGAATAATTTGACTTCTTCCTTTCTAATTTGGAAGACTCATATCTTTCTTTTTCTGATGGTTCTAGCTAGGACTTCCAGCACTGTGTTGAGCAATAATTGTGAAACTGTTTATCCTTGTTGTGGTCCATATCTTAGAGGAAAGGCTTTCATTTTCCACCGTTTTGTATAATACTACCTATGGATCCAACATAAGTGGCTTTTAATATGTTGAGGTATGTTCCATCTGTAATCAGTTTTCTTAGAATTTTTATGATGAAAAGATGTTGAATTTTATTAAATGCTTTTTCAGCATCAATTGAAATAATCATATGGCTTTTGTCCTTCATTCTGATGACATAATGTATCACATTGATTGATTTGCCTATGTTGAACCACCCTTGTATCTCAGGAATAAATCTCACTTGGTCATGATGAATGATCTTTCTGAATTCTTCATAAATTTTAATTGTTAGTATTTTTTGAAGATTTTGCGTCAATATTTATCAGAGATATTGGCCTGTAGTTTTCTTTTGTGAATGTGTCTTTGTCTGGTTTTGGTATCAGGGTAATACTGACCCCTTATAATGAGTTTAGAAGTATTCCCTCCTTCCATATATTCCAAAATAGTTTGAGTAGGATTGGTGTAAGTACTTATTTATATGTTTGGTAGAATACAGCAGTGACACCATAAGGTCCCAGGCTTTTCTTTACTGAAAGAGTTTTTATTATGGCTTTGATCTCGTTACTTGTTATTAGTCTGTTCTGGTTTTGGATTTTTCCTGTTTCAGTCTTGGTAGGTTGCATGTGTCTAGGAATTTGTTCATTTCTTTTAGATTTTCCAATGTATTGGCATATAGTTGCTCATAGTACCCACTAATAATCCTTTGAATTTCTGCAGTATCAGTTATAATTTCCCCTTTTTCATTTCTTATTTTATTTGGATTCTCCCTTTTTTTTCTTAGTTAGTATGGCTAGAGGCTTGTCTTTTTGTTTAACTTTTCAGTAAACCACCTTCTTGTTTCATTATCTCTTGTATTGTTTTCTTCATTCCAATTTCCTTTATTTCTGTTCTGATCTTTATTTTTTATTTTCTTCTACTAATTTTGGGTTTGGTTTGCTGTTGCTTTTCTAGTTCTTTAAGATGCGTAATTAGATTGTGTATTTGAAGTCTTTCCTCTTTTTTGATGTAAGCACTTATGGCTAAGAAGTTTTCTCTTATTACTACTTTCACTGTATCCCATAGGTCTTTGTATGTTGTGTCTCCATTATATTGGTTTCAAGACATTTATTGCTCATTAATGTACTTTTCTTTCTGATTGAAACATTCCCTTTAGCATTTCTAGTAGTACAGGTCTGGTGTTGGTGAAATCTCTCAGCCTTTGTTGGTCTGTGAAAGTATTTCTCCTCCATGTTTGAAGGATATTTTTCCTGGGTATATTATTCTAGAGTAAGAGTTTTTTGTTTTGTTTTTTTTTTTTAGCACTTTAAATTTGTCATGCCACACTCTTCTTGCCTGTAAGTTTTTCAGTGAAAAGTCTGATGCCAGAGTTATTAAAGTTTCATTGTATGTTATTTGCTTCCTTTCTCTTGCTGTTTTTAGAATCCTTTTATTTTATCTTTAATCTTTGGAAGTTAGATTATTAAATACCTTTACATAGTCTTCTTTTGGTTAAATTTTCTTGGTGTTTTATAAGTTTCTTGTACTTACCTTTGATGTCTTCTCTTGCTGTGGGACGTTCTATGCTATTATTCACTTGAATAAACATTCTACCCATCTCTTTCTCTACCTCCTCTTTAAACCCAATAACTCTTAAATTTGTCCATTTTAGACTATTTTCTAGATTCTGAATAACATGCTTCATAGTTTTTTATTATTTTCTCTTTTGTCTCCTCAGGTCATGTACTCTCAAATGGCCTATCTTCAAGCTCACTAATTCTTTCTTCTGCTTGATCAATTCTGCTATTAAAAAGTTCTGATGCATTCTTCAGTATGCCAATTGCATTTTTCAGTTTCAGAATTTATGTTTCATTTTAATTATTTTTATTTTTGTTAAATGGATGTTATAGAATTCTGAATTTCTTCTCTGTGATATTTTGAATTTACTTCAGTTTCCTCAACACAGCTATTTTGAATTCTCTGTCTGAAAAGTCATATATCTCCTTTTCTACAGGATTGGTTCCTGGTGCCTTATTTAGTTAACCAGTTGAGGTCATGCTTTCCTGGATGCTGTTGATGCTAGCAGATGCTTTTTGGTGTCTGGTTTTTGAAGAGTTAGGTTTTTATTTGTTCTTTACTCTCTGGGCTTGTTTGTACTCCTCCTGGGGAAGGCTTTCCAGATATTTGGTAGGACTTGTGTGCTGTGATCCAAGCTTTATCAGCTTTAGAGGGCACCCGAAGCCCAGCAACATTGTGGTTTTTGCAGATTTGTAGTGGTACTACCTTGATAGTCTTGGGGAATATCTGGGAGAATTCTCTGGTTTACAAGATAGAGACTTTTGTTTCCTTCCCTTACTTTCTCTCAAACAGAGTCTCTATCTTTGTTCTGATCCACATAAAACCGGTGGAAGAGTGACACAAGTGCCCCTGTGGCCACAACTACTATGACTACTCTGAGTTAAACCTGAAGCCAGTACAGCAGTGCGTCTCTCCCAAGGCCTGCAGTAACTATTCCCAGCTACTGTCTATATGCTCTCAAGTCCCAGGGTCCCTACAATCAGCCAATGGCAAAGCTAGCTAGGCCTGTGTCATTCTTTTCAGTGTATTGAGTTTCCCCTGGCTCTGTGTGGGTCCACAGGTGACATCGGGGAGTCAGGGACTGGAGCCAAAAACATTAGAAGTCTGCCAGTGTTCTATTGTACTGCAGCTGCACTGGCACTCAAAAGACAAAACATACTTCTTCTCATTCTTCCATCCCCCTTTCAGAAGCAGAGGAGTCTCACTCCATAGCCACTGCCACCCTAAACCATGAGGGGTATTGCCAGACTACAGCCAATGTTCTCTTAAGGCCTAAGGTATCTTAAGTCGATTAGTAGTGAATGCTGCCTAGTCTGGGAGTCACCATTCAGGACAGTGGCCAGCCCTCTCTGGCCCAGGGCATGTGCAGAAAAGACATCTAAGAGTCAAATTCTGGAATTGGGACCCCAAGAATGTAATTAGTGCTCTACTCCCCTGTGGCCGCACTAGCACTTAAGGTGCAAGAAAGATCCCTTCTTTCAGCTTGAATAAAGGAAAGGGTAAAATGGGAAAGACTTTTTTTGGATCTAGGATACCAGCTCAGCCACAGCAGAACAGGGCATTGGTCAGAGCCCTTGGGCTCTAAATAACCAGCAGCGATATTACATCTTCGGCCTTGGGTGAGCCTCTGAGATTTGCTGGCATCATGTTAGACTCAGCACATTACCAAATGTGGTGGCTAGAGGGCAAAATTCCTCCTGCTTGAAAAAGGCTGAGAGAAAAGTAAAGATGACACTTCAGTTAACAGGCGATGAACGCTGCCAGGACTGGGTCCTATCTTTAAAGGCAGCAGGTTTCCTTCTGGTCCAGGGTGTGTCTAAAAATGTCTGCGCAGAATGGGGGCCTCTTGATTCTGACCAATGCCCTGTTCTGCTGTGGCTGAGCTGGTATCCTAGATCCAAAAAAAAAAAAAAAAAAAAAGTCTTTCCCATTTTACCCTTTCCTTTATTCAAGCTGAAAGAAGGGATCTTTTTTGGAGCTGCAAGCTGTGTAGCCTGGGGTTAGGGGAGGGACTAATACCAGCACTCCCTCAGCTGCCCCAGCTGGTGTCTCAGTATGTCACATATTCCTCCAATTCCACTGTCTCTGGACCTAGGTCAGCACAAGGACTCTCCATAGTTGCAGTCCTTAAGGCTTCGACTGCCTTTCAAGGTCACTTGGAGACACAGAACACTGTAGCCCTTGGTGGCAGGGTTGGCCAAGTTTTGACTGCTGGCATCTGCAATTTCCCTTTAGCTAGGTTTGGTTGAAATGCTTCCTCAGTGGGCGGCTGTCAGCTGACTTTGGTCTGGTTTTGCTTTCTGCTGTAACAGAAAATCACTAAGTTCAATGCCTCACAATTGTTGTGCTCTCCCTTCTCCAGCACCCAGAGAAGTTCCGAGCACCACACCACTGCTCCATGGGGTTGGGGGAGGAGTGGTGTCGGTCATTCAGGACTGTATCTTCTATCTCTTTCTTGCCTCTTTCAGTAATAGGAAGTTAAACACAGGTACCATGAGGACTCACATGATATTTGGTTCTTTTGAAGGTGTTTTTCCTAGGTAGATAGTTGTTACATCGGTGTCCTTGTGGGGGACTATAGATGGAGCCTTCAACTTTGCCATCTTGCTCCACCTACCCTTCAAAGTGCAATGTTTAAATGTGTGTATTTGAAGATTGCCAGGTGTCAAATCCCAGCCTCTCTGCTTGCTAGCTGCATTAGCTTGGGCTTCTCATTCTCTGGATTCTTATTTTAACCTATAAAATGGAGATAATTGCAATCTACTCCATAGATCCATAGTCAGGACTAAGCGAAATAATGCATGTGAAGTGTTCAGTACTGTCAGCTTCAATTCTTGTTAACTATTATAAATATTAATGTTATTATTATTAGACATTTTTTAGACATACGCCACGCTAGGTGTTTTACATTCCTTATCTTGTTTTAATACTGACAAGGACCTTGCCAGGGCAATATGATAATTCATTTTGACAATTAGTCCCTCTGTTTGCAAGCAAAAAGAAATGGACTTTGAATAACTCAAGCAATAGAAAAATCTATCTATCTATCTATCTATCTATCTATCTGTCTATCTATCTATCTAATCTATGTATTTAACTATCTATCTATCTTCCTATGTGAATGATGTATAGTCCTCAGACTCAAAAGAAGAGCTGAATTACTAGACACAAAAGGGGCAATTCTACTGATCTACATAGCAGGTATATTATGCTGCTTCTGCTGGGAAGAATTAAATCTAACTATTTTTATTATTCCTTTTTCACTCTGCTCAAGAGAGGCTCTAATTGTTTAAACTTGGATCTTTTTGTTGGTTTGTTTCTGATATAAGAGTCTCACTCTGTCACCCAGGCTGGAGTGCAGTGTTGCTATCATGGCTCATTGCAGCCTTGACCTACTGGGCTCAGGTGATCATCCTGCCTCAGCCTCCAGTGTAGCTGAGACCACAGGCATGTGACACCACGCCCAACTAATTTTCTTCTTTTAGAGATGGGGATCTCACTTTGTTGCCAAGGCTGCTCTTGAACTCCTAGATTCGGCCTCATAAATTGTTGATATTATAGGCTTCAGCCACCATGCCCCGCCAAGCTTGGAATGTTTTTATCACAAAGTAACTAAAGAAAGAATGGAAAATCTGATACACTTATCCCATAAAGACTGATCATGATGAGGAAAAAGTAATCCTATAAAAAGAAATAAAGGTACTATTACTTGAAGAAGACAAAAAATGATGGATAGCCAAAATCAGAAATACTCTCAGTATAACACCTCTTTATTCTGGAATTCAAAAGAGTCCTTTTATGATTTCAATTTTGAAGGAGTGGGAAAAGGAATGAAGGAAGGTGACCCAACAATTGTGTGGAAGTCCAGGCTAGTCAGTGTTTCTGGTGATATGTAAAAAGCATTGTGAGAGACTTCTCTTGGGAATTCATTTTCTGAAATTCCTTATGAACTCCTGTAACATTTTCTCTGGAAGATAAAGAACTATCATCACTAGCAAAGACTTTATAAATTCGCCATTATGTTGCATACATAGAGATACTGGTGCTATAGTCTCCTCACAACATCTTAGTCTGTGCAGTCAGTAATCTTGATAAGATTTATTTCATATAAAAATTATAGATGAAGTTTATTGTCCATTGAAGCATTAATTTCTCTACTGATCTAAAACAGAATATAATTGTTCCTGTAACTAATCATGAACCTATCACAGTTATCAATTTACTGTAAATCTGAAATACCTTCCAAAATCACTAGTGATAGCAATAGTAATAGAAATTGTCCAATGACACAAACACCTTATAATATGTTTTTAAAACTGTTGAAGGTATTAATTTATAAATATTAGACTGTTGCAGATAGAATGATGTATATGGAAACTTGGGAATTAAAATTATTTTACAGAAATTATTTTAGTTATTTCTCTTTTCTCTAGCAAGCAAAATTTTTCTTACTGAACAACTGTTTTCAAGTTTAGTCATTTACTTGAAATACCACACAGTCATTTTGACAGTAAAAAAAAAAATGAGAAATTGCTTTTTAAATACCTATCTCCTTTTTTTCTTTTTTGGTGTAACAACTGAAGGATGTTTTCTTCCTAAGCTATATTCTTTGATTGTTGAAACATTTTGAAGTATCGATTTTGATTCCTGAGTTTGCTTATTGCTTGACATTTCATTGCAGTGTTTTAGAACGTGTTGAGTGTCAATTACAAGAGTCAAACTCAAATATTTGAAAAGATTTATTCTGAGCCAAATATGAGTGGCCATGGCCCATGACACAGTCCTCAGGAGGTCCTGAGAACATGTACCCAAGCTGGCTGAGGTGCAGCTTGGTTTTATACATTCTAGGGAGGCATGAGCCATCAATCAAATACATTTGAGAAATACACTGCTTTGTTCCAGAAAGGTGGGACAATTCAAAGCAGGGGGCTTCCAGGCTATAGGTAAATTAAATTTTTTTTTGTTGTTGACAATTGGTTGAGTTTGTTTAAATACCTGGGATTAATAGAAAGGAAATGTTAATGTTAAGATAAAAGATTGTGTAGACCAAGGTTCTTTTGAAGTCTCAGAATGGCTGCTTCTTAGAAACAATAGATGACGAATATGTCTTTTTTTTTTTTTTTTTTTGAGACAGAGTCTCACTTCTGTCACTAGGCTGGAGCTTATACGGATCTCAGCTCATTGCAAGCTCCTTTAGGCCATTCTCCGCCTCAGCCTCCTGAGTAGCTGGGACTACAGGCGTCCGCCACGTGGCCTCGCTGTTTTTTCTTTTTTGTATTTTTTTAGTAGAGATGGGTTTCACTGTTAGCCAGGATGGTCTCTCTCATCTCTGGACCTCAGATCTCCATCTCGCCTCCCAAAGTGCTGGGATTACAGGTTTATGCCACCGCTACCGGCCGACAAATATTTCTTGTTCAGACCTTTGTGCTGCTGGGACTCCTCAGCTAATCTCTTCAGGATTGGGAGGGCCTGGAATAAAAGTTCTAACTAATAGAGATTCTTTACAGGTAATTCTTCTCCCAGCGATCAAGCTGGTAGGACATTTCAAAATATGGCAAAGAAACACGTTTTGGGGTAAAATATTTTTTATTTTCTTTTTTGTCATATAATGTTATGCCAATCCGATTGGAAAGTAAGTATAGGGTTAAATAAAACCCATATCATGAGTTTATAGTTTGTACAGCATGACTCCCAGGCTCTTTAGAGAGGAATCTGGGCAAGATAAAAAAAAAAAAAAGTAGAGCTTAGTCCTCAGTGGTAGCCATTTGACATTTATGACACCAGTGCAGTATAAAGTTTTGTGACACAATCTAGTTCTAACAAACTCTAACACTACTGTAACTGTGTATGTTGCATCTGCTTGGAAAGAAATGGAAGAAATCTTTATTCATCTTTGAAGAGGGGAGAAGTTACTCTAAAGGAAAGTTTCATTATTTTGATAGTACTTACCCAAAATTGTCATAAAGGAGGAATGATTTTTTACAGCTTTAAATCAGATATAGATATTTCAATTTAAAGTGCTCTATTTATAGAAGCACTGTACCAAAGAAATATTCTTTAAATGGTAGGATGATAGGTGGCCTATTGTCAACGTGCCTGCTGCTAAAGTCCTAGTGAGGCAGGAAAATAGGGTCTGAAGGCAGGGAACATAAGGCCAATTCACTCTTCAGCTATGACAGGAAATAGTATCCTCATAGGCATAGGCCAAGTAAGTAACTTTGTACCTTTACTTCATCCTCTCCATTTACATAGGGCATGCTCAAAGTAACCAATGGAATCCGCTAGAGGGTATTTCAACTCCCAGAAATTCTGTCATGAGGTCCTTGAGCCCCTATGCTCGGGCCTGCTGCCACACCGTGAGTGTACTTTCCTTTGCAATAAATCCCTTCATTCTTCCTTGCTTTGTTTGTGTTTTTTGTCCAATTCTTTGTTCAATATGCCAAGAACCTGGACACTCTCCACCAGTGAAATATTTTGGCAAGTCAGCCAGGAGGAAAAGGTAAGCCCAAAGTTTGGGATTCATTTTTCTCCCTTTCCTTTCTGCTTCATACAGGGGAATCTGTCTCTACTTTCCTTTCCAACTCGGGACCGTTGGTAGGCAGCGCCTAAACTCAGAAGCAACTGCAAGTTTCTGTCCAGGGCCAGTGAAACTAAGTGGTTTCCATGTGGAAGAGCCTAACTGCCATCACTCAATTCACTTAAAGGAGCTGGGACTTTTTCAATTTTTTTTTCCTTTCTTTCTTTTTCAGTCTTTCAGTGGCTGTTTCTTAGTGACTCCTTGGAAATTGAGGGCAACTGGCTGGGGTCACTCCCTGGTATTGCCTGAAGGCCTGTAAATGAACAGGAAGAATTGCCCTAGATTGTTTTTAAAATTCTTTTCTCGGTGTGGTCCCTGATCTCTATGTGCTGTGCACCTCGGAGCAAACTTGCATATGTTTCAGGTGACTTAAACCTTCTTTACTTATGCTAAATTCTTCCCTTCCCCTATTCAACTGGCTAAGGGCAAACGAAACCCACCCAGTCCCCAGTTCCTATCATTAAAGTTCATGGAACGAGAGGCCTGGGAAAGCATGGCCTTATCAAATTATAAGGATGCTAAAACTTGGGGGATTACACCCAGGCACCAAAGGAAAGCTCATAGTAGGCTCCGGAGGGAACACATGCAAAGTAGCACCGGTGCCCACCTAAGGTCGGAGACACCTGAAACTCTAAGATTGGACTCCAAAGGAGAATGCTCCACGTGATCCTGTGCACCTCAGCCTGCCCAAAGGGGACACTCTCTGCACAGGTCTAATATTAAGCCCTCTTTAAAATTTTCTCTCTTACTTGCAATGATGCTTGGCCCTAAAATTGTTTAGAATCTGAAGTTTACTGTCTAATCAGAAAGTGGGATGGTGTTGCGTGCGTCCAGGCTTTTGTGTTGCTGTTCTAAGCAGGAGGCCTGGTTAATGTGTGACGCCCTCCTTTGGTACTGTTTGGCCCCAGTGCTTTTTGGAGGCTGGGGAGGTTTGGCCTTTAAAAATCAAACTGCCTGCTGGGAGCGGCGTCCACACCTGTAATCCCAGCACTTTGGGAGGCTGAGACAGGCAGATCACAAGGTCGGGAGTTCGAGACCAGCCTGACCAACATGGTGAAATTCCATCTCTACTAAAAAAATATAAAAATTACCCGGGCAATGTGGCGCACGCCTGTAATCCAGCTACTTAGGAGGTGGAGGCAGGAGAATCACTTGAACCCAGGAGGCGGAGGTTGCAGTGAGCCGAGATCGCGCCACTACACTCCATTCTGGGCGAGAAAGCGAGACTCTGTCTCCAAAAAAAAAAAAAAAAAAAAAGTCAAACTGCCAAGGAGACTACTTTATCTGAAATTTTGGTTCACAGCCTTCAATGGATTTTATCTACTGGGGCAAAGTAAAACTGGCAAAGTATTGTATTGCTATCTCAAGGGTAAGGTCCCAAGCTGTTGGATCTTTGTTTATGTGTGTGTATACATGTTTAGACGTGCTTATTTGTATGTACACTTACTGTTATATGTTGTGTCTACCAAACTGACTTATGAGTAAATGAGCGCTCATAAATTAAGTAAATAAGTCTAAGCTATTTTCAAGTTCACATGACTTAAAGTGTAACTTTACTAAACAAGGTACCTTTAAAATTATTGGTGGAATAAAAATAGAAATGCCTTTAGAATTGTCAGCATACATTTTGTCTGAATTTTATGTTTGTCTTTGCTAGATATTTTAAAATGTCATTGTTAATTCAAGCTGGGAGCTGCTTGGGGCAAGCCTGCCTCCCATTCTATTCAAAGTCTCACTGAGATAAGTGCGGATCTGATTACTTCCTTTGGAAAGGCTAATCAGAAACTCAAAAGAATGCAACTTTTTGTCTTCCAACTACCTGAATCTGAAAGCCCCTAATCCCCCAACCTGCCTCAAGTTTTCCTGCCTTTCCAGACCAATGCGATGATGCCGGTTGATGGCTCCTGTCACCCTTGTTAAAAGTAAAAATTAAGTACAGTGAATGGGATAAATGTTTTAGATCAACTTTTTGTGTAAATTAAAGTCTTAAAGTTATTTTAATGCTCATTTAACATTTGGGTTATTTTCAATTAAGAAAGGGTTGTGATATTGGGAAATATGTTTCTAAAATTGTGGAATTGTTTTTATCTATAAATGCCCATATCTGATAGTTCAGAATTTCTTGCTTTTTAGAGTTTCACTAAAGCTTTAGGTTACCATAGATAAAAAGTTAACCGGTCATTCTGTATACAAAATGTGCCAGTAAGGTTATGTTATTAGTGGAAAAAAGAATAATTTTGTCTAATTCAGAAGTTATCTAAAAGTTAGTATAGATTACAGATTTGAAAAGGTTATTTATAAAACAATGTAGTAAGGAATCATTAAGCAGGGGAGAAAGATGTGGAAAAAAGTTTCAATAATAAAATATTTCTTAAAACCTGTTAGAGAATTGAAGACATTTGGCTAATTAACAGTTTCATAGTTAAAGCTCTTAGTCTTGATTAAAATTAAATAAGAAGAATTGCAAAGAAATGCATCGGCAGTTTGGCTATTCCTTTTTTATATAGTTAAGCATGAAGCTGGATTTAGTGTGGAGCCAAATTTCACATCCATGCTAGCATTGCTTCACACTATGTTTACTGTGTTGCATGGATAGCGCTGGCACTGGAGTACTGATCAATCATGTGTCTAAAGTAAATTTATTGGTTGCAAAAGATGTATGATAATGTTAGTGAGCTTAAGGATACTGAATTGTGTATCAAGAACAAAATATTCATTATGTGGGTGTGTTTTGGCCCTAAGTAACACTGTAGCCTCCAGGGCAAATTAAGTGGGAAAATTTAGGGTTGGTTTTCCGTTTGTTTTTCCTTCTAGTTGTCTTTCTTTCTTTCTTTTTTTAATTTAAAAGTAAACGTTAATATCAAAAATGCAAACTTGGGGAGGGCAGAAAGATCACACACATGGCTGCCACTTCATACTTGGAGGGTTGCACAGCAGCAGGGCAACGGCGCTCCTCACTTCCCAGACGGTGGGGCGGCTGTGCAGAGGTACTGATTAAGTGCGGCCGCCAGGCAGAGGCGCACCTCGCTTCCCAGACGGTAGGGCATCCAGGCAGAGGCGCTTCTCACTTCCCGGAAGGTGGCGGCCAGGCAGACGCGCTCCTCACTTCACAGACCGTTCGGCAGCCGGACAGAGGCGCACCTCGCTTCCCAGACGGTAGGGCATCCTGGCAGGGCGCTCCTCACTTCCCAGACTGTAGGGCATCCAGGCGGAGGCGCTCCTCACGTCCCAGACCGGGCGGTGGCCGGGCAGAGGCGCACCCCACTGCCCAGATGGTGGGGCGGCCGGGCAGACTCGCTCTGCACTTCCCACATGGTGGGGCGCCTGGGCAGAGGCACTCCTAGCTTCCCAGACGTTGCGGGGGCCGGGCAGAGGCCTCACTTCGCAGACGGTGTGGTGGCCGGGCAGAGGCGCTTTTCACTTCCCAGACGGTTTACTAGTTTTCGTTCGTTCACTGTTTATTCTTCTCTGGCTTTGCTTGTGTATGCATATGTAAAACATCATTTTTTTTTTTTTTTTTTAGTTTCTAGTGGAAGACTTTTGTTTCTGTGAAGTTATTTTGTTTCCTATGCATTTCTAGCAAGTCATCATTTGTTCCATTTATCTGGAATTCCTAGGCTACCTTTGATGGGCCCACAGGAATTGATAGAGCACATCAGCCTTTTAACCTTTAACTTTTTGAATTTTAGGTTTCCCGATACTTTAAGTGTGGTGAATATACGCTCCTAAATAGAATTTAAGTCATATTTCTCTCTTTGCCTAACGTAAAGTAAAAGTCACTGTTTATTTCCTCTGTAAAGTTTTAAATTAATTGGCTTAATAATAAGATCTTAAATGTTTTGTCAGAAAAGTGAAAAATGTAATGCTTTTTATTTAGTTCATGTAACTTGAGTGATCTTTGGGAAATAAAGATAGTTTTAAAGGTTATTGGTAAAATACAAATGTCTTCGTAATGTAAACATGTGGTCGAAATTATGTTCAAATGTTAGGTTTGCTAAATGCGTTAAGGTCATAAGCTGCTTGTTTGGCTTTTGAAAATTGTTTAATTTGTCTGCTTTCCAGCTAGGTAAGGCCTGGGGACATGTGGAGTTGGCCATATTCCTAGCTATGCTGGAAATAGTCAAACCTCATCAGAACACAACTTACCAGGATTTACATTAAAATTTGCCATTGCAACATGCCGGTAATACTACTAGACATAGCTTTACATGCAAAGTGTGTAAAAGCAGTAGAATTCGGATTTTTTTTTTTTTTTTTTGGTAAAAGATTATAAAAAGGTTTTTACTTATTTAAATTCCTAAGCCATCATTTTGGCAAAATAAACAATTTATGGTAATCTGAAATTCCAAAATTGAACTTCAGTTTCAGAACTGTCTTTCTTAGTGGCTGACTTTTAGGATGAATCAGAAGGCCCCTTAAAACATCCAGAGAGGAGGTAAACAGGATTATTTAGCATGTTTAGTTACATGAGATTGCCAAAATGATGCTAAATCTTCTTTAGGTTATATTTTTGTGAATAATATTGTGTTCCAAAATTGTATGAGATTGCTGAAATTCTAATATCTAAGTATATACTGTCAATTATAATTATGGTTATTATATTGTTATTGTAAATCACAGAAATAACCGAATTTCCTTGTCAGTGCTATGCACCAAATTTGGAAAAACAACTGATATTCAAGAGGATATAAGTCTAATGTTAATTAAGCGTGGACCCATGGAGAACCAGGATGGCCACTTTGCCCTTCCTGAGCCCTTAAAATTTTTGTTATTAAAGGTTCTCCAGTCCATAATTCATCATGAAAAATATAAAATAATCCAAATTGAATATATTGGTGTGGAATCTTACAAATTACTAAAATAGTTTATAACCAATATTTGGCCCTATATTTCTGGAAAAACAATTAAAGCTTCAGGTACATTTGGTTACCTGGTAGGCCATTTAAACACTTTCTAAAGGGATTTCATTAAATTGTTATTTTCAATGCATGTTTTCTGGTTGTATAAAAGCTTTCCCATGCAAGAGGGCTGATGTTACAAGAGAAAATTATTATGCTACAGTGTATTTTTATCAGGTAAAGAAAGCTTTTATGGCTTGGATCTTCTGGAAACATCAGGAAAAAACTGTCCTTGCTATGCACATTACAACAAAGCTTTGGTACCCTGGGCTTTGGGTTCATAGTCTTACAACTGAGAAGGGTTCCTCTACACTCTTGGAGCTGTACACCCTTTGGAACCCTTTAAGGTAAAACTAACTAGGGAAATTTCTCCCAAGAAAAAGATGGCATCCTTGATGTAAGCAGCTTTTGCCAAGTTTACACATTAAGACTTCTACTATCATGAAGCTCTTATCTTTGAATATTTTTTTCTTGCTTCTGCCTCTGTGAACAATAGAAGTGAAAAAGGAGTCTGTTAGGGGCACTTATAGGGTATATTTTTATTTGTGAAGGCGTTTGCAGCAAGCCTTATACATGGATAAACTTATACTATGATAAATCAAAGACAAACGCCCAACGTAGGTAGGAAACTTTAATGGTACATGTGTTGCCTCACAGTCAAAAATAAAACTTTGGCTCACTCCTGTTGACCCACATCAGGGGTTAAAAAGAACATTGCCAGGAGGGCTTCATTCTTCTAGAAGGGCATCATTTGTTCCTTTTTCCATAGCTTAAAGTAAAAGAGGCAGTTACTAGAAATGTATTCCCCATAATAGGCTCTATAGCAAAAAAATACTGTAAAGGCTACAATTTCACAACAGACTTTAATTTCTATTGTGAAAGTTATAATGGAATCGGCTGAACAGAAAAGTATCTGTACAGCTTCTGGCACTTATGACCTATAAAGGAATGCATCAAATGAACATTAGAGAAATTCAGTGACAGTGGATTAATGAAGAAACTGCTTAGTTAAGTCAGTCTTTGATCTATTTGATTTTAGGAAGTTTTGGTTCATGGGGACTTTGGGTAAGGAGCATACTCCAAACTGTTGGTATTATCCTCCCAATAGTCATAATAATAGTCTCCCTGGAGTGCTCTATTATCTCAAAGGTTTTAAATGCTTGCCGGCAGCCATCTCTATTATGTCATATGGTCTCTCTTCAACTGGATAACAGGAGCTGAAAGAAATGTGCAACCATGAGGACACCATAACCTATAAATAACGTGCTGAAACCGGAAACCCAAATGAGGATAACTAAGAGTGGTGCTAAGACCCTAAGTTTTGGTTATATTCTCACCTAAGTGAGAACCTAACCAAAAAGGTGGAAATTTTAAACAAAATTCTGGGAGGCCATTGTTTTGAAGTAAGCTCATGCACCAGGCCCCAACAGTCCAAACCAAATGAAATGGAGTGACTTGGGCTAAGACTTTAAGGAAATACATAGATTCCAGAAGAAATCAGGTTTTGTTTTTTCTCTTGCAATTCTCTATAACAAACATTCCTGACAGCAGAAGTATCCACCTTATGAAGTTCCCATTACATCTTTTAACCAAATTCATTTCCTCTCGCCTAGAGAGCATCAAGCTTTAGGTGATCATGCAACAAAGGCTCCAGCCAGTTCCAAGTGAAGACACCACCCCTGGCCATCAAGGAGCTACCTTGCCTCCACTAGACACAGCAGAATGACAGTTTTGTGATCCCCAGTAGGTAGGGACTATGCCCCAAGCCAGCATAAAGCAGTTACAGAAAAAAAGACCATTGGTCCCTCTGCCTCCCATAAAAATGTATGAGGATCACATCTCTCTGGGCAGATGAGGCAGGAAACTAGGATCTGGAGGCAGGGAACGTAAGGCTGATTCACACTTCAGCTATGACAGGAAGTATCCTCTCCATAGGGCGTAGGCCAAGTAAATGACTTTGTAACATTACTTCCTCCTCTCCATTTACATAGGGCACACCCAAAGTAACCAGTGGAATCCTCTAGAGGGTGTTGTAACTCCCCAAAATGCTGTCATGGGGCCCTTGAGCCCCTATGCTCGGGCCCGCTCCCACACTGGAGCATACATTTATTTTCAGTAAATCCCTTTATTCCTTCTTTGCTTTGTTTGTGTGATTTGTCCAGTTCTTTGTCCAAGATGCCAAGAACCTGGACACTCTCCACCAGTGACACTAGGTGCTCTCCTACTGCAAAAGACAAATCATTTAAAAATATATATACATAATAATATTTCTAAAGACGTGGGATTCAAAACTACTAGCACTTAAGACCACATGCTTTCAGAAATCCCTAATTGTGCAATAAGCCTCATCTGAGCACTACATTTTAACTATATATATAAATAAGATTTTAAAATATGAGTCAATCATAAAAATGCAAAAATCATGAAGTAGCACCCTTATCAATGTACTGAAATTGTTCTGTAAGAAAAAACACACTTTACACTTGTATTAATTGAGGAGGTTAGACTACCTCCATAACCCATAATATTTATCTAACTTGCCCTGCCAGAAATGTTTGCCGTTAACCAATTCTTTGTGTTAAAGCATTATAACCTCCCTCTATCAGACTGCATATTATCCAACAGGGAGTGGAACATTAAGCCATTAAATGTAAACTTCAGATTGGTTAGATTTTTAAAAATGAGACACAGCCAGTTATTTTCAATTGAGGCAAATTTCTCATAAAATAAAATTAGCCATTTTAAAATAAGTAATTCAGTATCATTAGTTATTTTAACAATGTTGTGCAATCACCTCTATCTAGTTCTAAACATTTTCGTTAACCCCAAAATAATATCACATACCCAGTAACCACTTATTCTCCATTCACTTCCCCCAGCCTTTGAAAACCATCAATCTACTTTTATTTCTGTGAATTTGCCCATTCATAAATTATATGTAAATTGGATCAAACAATACATGACCTTTTGTGTCTTAACAAGACACATTTTTCAGGTTATAGCATATATAGGTACTTTATTCCTTTTTATAGCTAAATATTTTCCATTGTATGTATATAACACCATTTATTTGTCCATTAAGCTATTTATAGACATTTGGGTGTGTCCTGCTTTTGTCAATTGTGACTAGACCTACTATGAATATTTGTGTGCAAGTATTTCTTTTAGTACTAGTATCCTATTCTTTTGAGTGTATTCCTTGAAGTGGAATTACTGGATTATATGCTAATTCTATGTTTAACTTTTTAAAGAACTGCTCCTATACTCTTTCTTTTGATGAATCTACCTTGGATCTCAAGTCAGCTCCCACAATGAAGTGGCCTTGTTTTCTGGGGTGACACCCGAGGTTCGTTGTCTCAGCCACAGAGATCAAGGATGTGGACACACAAAGAGTGAAGTTAAAAGGGAAATTTGACAGGTGAAAGAAAGATAATAGCTTTCTGTTATAGAAAGGGGACCCGGAAACTGGGCAGCTGATCTGCAGTGAAATGAAGGAGGGAGTTTTTATAGTTGAGCTAGTGGGGAGATGGTGTCTGATCTACACAGGGCACGAAAAAACAGTTAGAACCAGGTTTGCCATCTGCATACCACTTGAATCTCTGGCAGCCCCCACCCCAATCTTTTATTATTCAGGTGGGTTCCCTGCCTGAGCGTCTCCATGTTGCCCATTTCTTTCTTACTATACAAGTGTTAACAAAAAAAATAAAACGGAGCTTCCATGGTGGACATGCCTGGCCCCCAGGTAGCCCTTTTCTATTGGTGTAGCTGCTGGCATTTCCCGTGCAAACTTCCAGCTTCCTTATCTATATTTGCCGCTCGATCTTTCAGGCTGCTCTTGTGAGAAATAAAATGATTGAAGGTTGCTTTTTGTTAGAAGGGAAGTTCTGCCAAAGACTCTTTTGCTCTCACTATCTGTCTAAATAAATTCTTTCTATCTCCTGTATCAGAACTGTCAACATTTTCCACAGCAACTGACCAATTTTACATTCTCATAAGCAATGTAAAAGGCTTGCAATTTCTCCATATTCTTGACAATGCTAGTTATTTTTCTGATTTTTAAAAATTGCCATGTAGATGGGAGTGAAGTGGTATCTCATTGTGATTTTGATTTGCATTGTCCTAATGACTAATAATGTTTAGCATTACATTTCAAGTGTCATTTGCACATCTTTAGAGGAACATCAATTCAAGTCCATGGGCTGGTTGTATGAGATTGTTTTCCATGTTGTTGTTGTTAAAGACTTAAGAGTTGAATGGGAGTGTTTTTCATTTTGTTATTGAGTAGAAGGCATTCTTTATAAAATCTGGATACTAGATTCTTGTCAGCTATATGATTTGCAAATATTTTATCCCGTTCCATAAGTTGTCTTTCTCTTCCTTGATAATGTCTTTTAACATGAATGTCTTTTAACATGAAAACTGGTTTAATTTTAACAAACTCCAATTTATCTATTTTTTCTTTTGTTGGTTGTACTCTTGATGTCAGATCTCAGAATCTGTTGCCAAATTCAAGGTCATGGAGGTCAAGAAAACCTTTTTTATCGTGGTGGCTCACGCCTGTAATCCTAGCACTTTGGGAGGCCGAGGTGGGCGGATCACGAGGTCAGGAGTTCAAGACCAGCCTGGCCAGCATGGTGAAACCCATCTCTACTAAAACAAAAAATTAGCCAGGCATGGTGGTGCACGCCTATAGTCCCAGCTACTTGGGAGGCTAAGGCAGGAGAATTGCTTGAACCAGGAAGGCGGAGGTTGCAGTGAGTCGAGATCGTACCACTGCAGCCTGGGCAACAGAGCAAGACTCCATCTCAAAAAAAAAAAAAAAAGAGAAAGGAAACCTTTTTTTTCCTTTCTTCTCCCCCCCCCACTGGTCACTCATTTATTGAGCACCTACTGTGTGCTAGGCACAGGATACAGAGTGTGCGAATCTCCCCACTGCTGTGTAGTGAGATGCCAGCTCTGAGTGTGAGGGAGGGCAGAGTCAATGCAGCTTGCAACGGTGAAGATCGTGCATTTATGCAGGACTGCTGCCTGACACCGAGAGTCCAGGAAGACGCCAGGTGGGTTCAGTGTGGGCCTTATGTGAAGTGCCAGTGATGAGGACAGGAGACACAGAGAAGAGAGTTGGCCTGCTGGCTTGTCAGCTGTGACATCCAGGTAGGAAGAAGCGGCACCACGTCCTCTGGGAAGTCTGCAGTGGGGGCTTTTACTCTGAACCTTGGGCCTCATCCTCTCTGCCTTCTGTGGACAGGCTTCTCTTGCCCAGGAGGCCCTGGAGCGTGTGTTCCAGCTGACAATGCTTTTTTTCTCCTTGGCTGGATCAGAGGTCTTCCTCCCACTCGCTTCCCCATCAGCCCAAAGAACTGGCTTGCCTTGCCCATCTTCACCTCCTGCAGCTGGAGCCGAATGCTGGGGCCAGCACCTTCCTCCAAGGCCACAGTTATCCAGGTCTCTGCTTCAGTGCTGTGTCTGTTCCTCTCCACTGTCACCTGCCACAGTGCACACGGACAGCTCCATCAGGAGATGCAGGACGAGGCGAGGCAAGGCAGCATGGTGAACCCGCACTGTCCCGGAATCCTCTGGGAGCCCCTCGCAGTCTGAAGATGCCTCCTGCAGGCTTTGGTTGGCTCTTTGGCTCCTTGAGTATAGATAGAAAACCCCCGTTTTCTGGTCCTTCCAGCTGTTCCTGCTTCCTTCCTTAGCTTACCTCAAGAAAACCCTTTTTTTTTTTTTTAAGAGTTTTAGAGTTTAGCTCTTATAATTAAGTCTTTGATAAAATTTTAAGTACATTTTTGTATATGTATATATACATAATTTTTTTTTTTGTATAATTTTGTATAAAGCTACAACTTTTTTATTTTGTCTGTGAATATCAATTTGTCACAGCACCGTTTTCTTGAGGAAACTATTCTTTACCTATTGAATAATCTTGGCATCCTTGTTGAAAATCAACTGACCATACATATATATGATTATTCCTGCACTCTCAATCCTGTTCCATCAGTGCATATGACTGTTCTTATGCTAGGACCATACTGTTTAATTACTGTAGTTTTGTAGTAAGTTATAAAATTTGAAAATGATGGTCCTTCAATTTTGTTCCTCTACTTTGTGAGTGTTTTAATATTCAAGGCTCTTTGCAATTTCATATGAATTCAAGAATTGGGTTTTCCGTTTCTGCAGAAAGGCTCTTAGATTTTTTATGATTGCATTGAATCTATAGATTGCTTGAAGTTAGCATTGCCATTTTAACAAAAGTGAGTCTTCTAATCCAAAAACATGAGATATCTTTCCATTTATTTATGTATTCTTTAGTTTATTAATGTTTTATAGTTTTCAGTGTATGAACTGTCCACATATTTGGTTGAATTTATTCCTAATACTTAACTTTTTTGGATACTATTGTAGATGGAATTATTTCCATTTTTTCCTTTTCAGATTGTTCATTATTAGTGTATAAAAAGACAGCTGATTTTTATGTGTTGGTTTTTACCCAGAAGCTTTGCTAAATTAATTATTAGGTCTATTAGGTTTTGGTGGATCCTATGGGATTTTCCATACATAGAATCATGTCATCTGTGCATCAGTTTTGATAGGGGTGTGAAGAAGTAAATAATATCATACAGTATGTGATCTATTCTGTCTGGTGTATTTCACTTAGCATAAATGTTTTTCAAGTTATATCATGTATCACTAATTCATTCCTTTTTATGGTTGGATATTTTCATATATACCACAATTTGTTTATTCATTAACTGCCCATGGACATTTGGGGTGTTTTTAACTTTTGTCTATTTTGAATAATGCTACTATGAACATTTGTGTACAAGTAATTTTTTGAGTACCAGTATGTAAACCTTTTGAGCATATACCTAGAAGTAAAATTGCTTGGTTATATCATCTTTGGGTCATATAGAAAATAAAATATTCATAACATAGGAGTGCAGAGGAT
Organism: Papio anubis; assembly: GCF_008728515.1. NCBI lineage: Eukaryota > Metazoa > Chordata > Mammalia > Primates > Cercopithecidae > Papio > Papio anubis. The sequence goes on from NC_044996.1 coordinate 59,859,528, forward strand.
GTAAGTCTTGCATAGGATGCCACAATTGCTATAGAGGAAGAAGAGCCAGAGGGAGAAATAGAATATTAAATTCCCAGGAAATGTGTAGAAAGAAAGAAGTGAAAAAATGGATTAGAGAAATTTGTAAGGTGAGGTTTTTGTACTTCACAATTTATTCAATAGCCAGCTTTATTTACAGCAGAAAGGAAATGCCACAGTTAATTGAAATTTGTATTGTAAAGATGGTTCTTAGAGACATGTTCTTGTTGTAACAAAAACTTGACCCTCTGAGGAACAACTAGGTCAAATCCTTAAATTCTGTACACATATATATATATACAGTGTTTAACATATAAAGTAATATGTTTTATTTTAATTGATGCTTCCAATTAAATCATTAAGTCTTTCCAAACAATCTTATGGCAGGCAACATGGAGTTTAAAGGCATTTAATAAAGTAGGTTTGCATTTTAAGAATTTCTATAGTAGATAGTATTTTAAAATCTGCCTACCTACTTCGACACAATTAAGTTTCAACTGTTTCAACTGTTTCAATTTTGATTCATGACAAAATTCCCAAACTAGAATCCTCTATTTTATATGCATTATTTTTTAGTTATGTCTGAATAATGATAAACAGAAAATGACCCAAGCATAGGTCATTCTAATCTACTACTCAATTTTAATCTCATCATATGTCAGTAGATTAAATTGCCATTTCTATCACTAGATTCCCATCTGCCACATTGATTACATTGGTTTTCCTTTTTAATCCTATTATTTAACATAATCAACACATCAAGTAAATGTCTGAATTATAAATCTGATTTCTTTCTGGACACCTTTCTTCCGGTCTTCACACACATCTAATCCATCAAAGTTTTGAAATTTCTACTTCCAAGAAATATCCCACTTCTCCATTTCTCTTTCTCCCCACCATCACCAGCCTAGGATAGGCCACCCTCATCTCTTGGTTGAATATTAAAATAGACTTATTTTTTTGTTTGTTTGTTTGTTTTTTGTTGTTGTTGTTGCACCCAGTTCCCTTCTCCACCTAATTATGCTGTTCATACAGCAATGAGAATAGTCTTTTAAAAATGTAAATTAGAAAATTTCACTGTCTCATTCAAATCCTCCAATGTCTTCTCCCTTTACACTTAGAATTTAATATTCAAACTCTTTATTAAAACCTGTAAAACCCTGCATGATCTGAACCTTCACTGACTCCCCCATACTTTCTGCTACTTTCTCCCTCACATGATATGCTCCAGCCACTTTATGACCCTCCACATGCTAAATTTATTACCTCTTCTGAGAGTTTTTATTTTCCTGTAATTTCTACTTGAAAGGCTTTTCCAGCTGGTCAGCACCTTGTTCAGCCAACTTATTAAGATCTTAGCTCCAATGAAACCTCTTAAAGCCGGTCTTCCTTTACAACCTGATATAAATCGGCTGTCTAATTTCTCCCCTTTTCCATATTTTTTTTTCACAACATTCAGTTCTCTTCTATAGAAGTCTTATCACCATATATATATCAATCACCATCTATATATACTTTATGTTTATGAGTCACATAGACTAATCTAGCCATTTTCGGTTCCTTGTTTTGCTCTATTAAGCTATATTAACCTAGCTTTAGAGAATTTCTTCTCGGTTCAAAGTGGAGGGCTAAAGTGCTGAGCTAGTATTGGGACAATATTTAGTAACCTTATAAATAAATAAGTATATATATAGATATATATAACATATACATATATTTCTGTCTCCTCTACTAGATTTTAAGCTTCATAAAGTCATATCTTTGTATTTACTGATTACCAATCTATAATATGCACCTAGACTTGTACCTAATTTGAAAAAAAAATAACATTTCTTCACTGTATAAATAACTTTTATTCTGTTAAGGAAAAAGAAACTGCCAGCTTATTTTCTCAACTTAATTCATTACTTCCCTCCACAAATTTTGTCCTTTCTCTTATGTACTTAATGTCTTCTACTCAACTGTTTGTTTTTTTTCATTTTTGTTATACATGTGTTTTAATTATCTTTAGGAAAACAAAATGAAAACTTTACCCCATCTGTCAAGACATACCTTGATTTCTCAGCCTCTGCCTTGCCAGCTGTTTCCACCTGGACACCTACGAGCTGAAAACTTGGTCCTTAGCTGATCCAAAATGATATATACATTACATCAACGGCTGTAGTGCTAATTCTAGTGACATGAGTAGTAATAGCTATATATTGAGTTCCCCCAAAAGTCTTGCTGCCAGACAGTCTAGAATCTGCTTCACTGAGATAGACCCTTCAGAATGTGCTTCCCTGGATTCACAGATGTATTGTGCATCTGCACGTTAGTTTCATAGAGGCCAAGGGAGATTTTCCTCTTGCTCTCTGAATGTTTGCTGAAAATCACTGACATAAGGTAGATTAATAGGAGAAAAGGCATACACCTTTGTTGTGCAGATGGGGAGCATCACAGAATGATTTCCCACTCTCCAATGGAGTTCAGGAACTTACATACTATCCTGGCAAAAAAAGGTTATGAAAGGTGGGAGAAGAGAATATCTGTTAAGGGGATCACTAGGAAGAATAATCAGATCAGGGAACAGAAAACTTGTATATTATCTTGTGAAAGGGTTTGTTAAGATGTGATTATACTCTTTGCTTTATAGAGAAGGAAAAAAAAATGTTCTCCTTGGTGGATCTGGATCTTAAGAAAAAAAAAAATCTGAAGGTTTTGGGAGAGAGAGTATGTGGGGGAAGAAAGTCGTAGAGACGTTGAAGTTTCTTCAGAATGTCAATGTATCATATTTTGGAGTATTGATTTCTGAGCCCTAACATTTCGTTCACCAGATGCGGGTTTTTTGTCTTAGTTTATATTGCTTAATTTTGACAGGTTATTCTTTATGTCTAGTTTTTATTCCAGGACTAGAATCCTGCCACATGTCTTGTTTACCTACTGGTCACCCTGCTGTTTTTGACTTACTTATACCCTATCTTCACTGGAGCTGGAGAAGTGCTCAGTAGTTCAGTCTTGGGACTGTGGACTCAGGATTTAATCCTTTTATTTTCTTAAAAAAAAAAAAAAAAAGATTCCAAAGAAGGACTGACCACTCCTTAAATCTCTTACAATTGAGATCCTTCTGTCTGAATAATCTCCTCAGGACCAACTATTTCCAAATTGTTATTGAGATTTCAGTGGGTGGAACAATCAACTTCACCACCTCGCTGTTAGTCCTGTTTTTAAGAAGCAGCCTTAAACATCAAGTTCTGCCTACCTCTGGCTTCTTGTTTGTGTAACATTTTTTAAAACTTTCTACGATTATTTCCTTTGTTTTGGCAACCTTGATCTGATCTTTATTTATTTGTTATCTGATTTCTTTCTCTTTCTCATTATTAAGACTATTCTTTGAAATGATTTCCAAATGATAAAACTAATTTTGTAGTTGTCATTAAAATTTATTTCCCTGCAGTAGTTGACTAATGATCCCTTTTTTATTGAAATATTCTTAAACTTTATAGTTTGTGACTTTTTATTATCTTGTTTCTCCTCTCATCTTTTCACCTAGGCTTATTGTTGCTTTTCTAATAACAGTTTTTTCCTGCTGCTCTTTAATATAAGACTCTGCCCTTGATTTAATTTTACTTTGCTCCTTATATCATTTTTTAATTTCATTATCCTAATTATCACTTCTATATGGAGTTTGTATACTTAGTTCAAACTTCTCTGGAACGCTTTATTTTTTTTTAGATGGAGTCTTGCTCTGTTGCCCAGGCTGGAGTGCAGTGGCACGATCTCGGCTCACTGCAAGCTCTGCCTCCTGGGTTCATGCCATTCTCCTGCCTCAGCCTCCCAAGTAGCTGGGACTACAGGGGCCCACCACCATGCCTGGCTAGTTTTTTTTTTTTTTTTTTTAGTAGAGACTGCGTTTCATCCTGTTAGCCAGTATGGTCTCGATCTCCTGACCTCATGATCCACCCACCTTGGCCTCCCAAAGTGCTGAGATTACAGGCGTGAGCCACTGCGCCAGGCCTGGAACACTGTTTCTTATATTTCTATTTGATAGTTGGCTATTTCCATTTTGAAGTTCTATCAAGATCTCACTCTCAAAATGTCAAAACTTTTAGCCCATTGTCTAATAAATCATAACCCATTTTTTTCAATGGTTGCCCATCGTTTTTCAGTTTTCAGTCTTCAAACTTGAAAATCACTTTTACATCCTCTTACATCACTCCCTAATCGGTATGTAATATCAGGTTTTTCATTATGTTGTTTCTCACATAAGACTCTTTCTATTCAGCTTTTTTTCTAGAAACTGAGCTTAATCTTTCAAGTCACATAAACTATATGAACATTTGCCTAATCGTATCTTCTCTTCTCAATAATAATAATTCTAGAGCAATCATCTACAAATTTGAGGTGCTTTGACACAAAGGTATTCAAGATTACTCTTTAGAATTGTTAAGTTTAGTCTAAAGCTGCCATCTTATTTTCAATTCAACCTAAAGATTTCTGTGTACACAATGAACTGTAATCTAACCAGGTTTAAAAATAGACTGCACCTATTCTTGTACCAATCATTGAGTTTTGGCCAGTCAAAGGCAACCAACTGTTCAACCCATTTTGAAATAAGCAAAACACCAAGCTATATCCAATCCAGCTGTTTCTGGACCTCACCTTGAGCTTTTGTTTTTTAATCCACAAATATTTTTCAACCATGAGATATCACTGGAGATTCTCTGAACATATTCTAGTCTGGGAGGCTGTCCAATTTATAAATTATGCTTTGCTCAATTAAACACTGATAAATTTAAGTTGTCTAAAGTGTTTCTTGATGGAAGAGAGAAGATGGCCATTAGATGCAGCTGGGAAGCTCCTCTTCTACTGAGAGAAACCAAAATCTTGGGTAAACAACTACACTTCAAACTGATCTTTTAGAGAAAACACTGAAAATTGACAAAGACACAACACAACTCCAAGATTAAACAGGAAGCTGAGAAGTCCACATAGAGTCACCAGACCAGGCTCTTGGTTGTGAACAGGTCTTAAGGAAAGAGGTAAATGAAGGAACTCTGTGACATCACATTCCTGCTGTGAGTCTCTGGAATCCTAGCTCCAGGAGATATTGTGACCCTCATAGACATTTCAGTTGACAGAGGGAACTGCCTGAACAGTAGGCAGAGGCAGAGAATAAACTTGCACAGAACCAAAATGTTATATGGCACACAAGGCAACTGCAGCAAAACGTGACTATAAGTGCCCATCCCCAAAGGTTCTCCATCTTGCTTTGAATGGGTGTAGCTCCTCCTGAGTTTTGGCTGGGAGAGAGGAAGGCTGCCTTCCCTGCGGCACCAAGGTGCGACTGATCTGCATGTCCCCTTTTCCACCGGCCCATCACAAAGCAAGCTGCCTTTCAGCTCCCACAAGAGAATGCAGACAGCACAGCCTCCACTATTCTGTCTGATTGTTTTGCCAGCAGTTGGAGAGCAGTTCAACAGCCTGGTACAGCCAGTGTTTGGCCCCAAGAGGCCAGAGGACAAAGCCACAGGACTAGTTTCAACTTCCTAGGGTTTGAGGACACCCACCACAGTTACTGAGCTGAGATTTTTGGCTAGAGTTCAAGTGTGGGGGGGAACCCCAAGTCTTAGAACACAGAGAAGAGTGAGGTGTGGATTCATGTGCTGGTGTAGGAGCTAAATGTCCCTCCCTCTGCAAGATCAGTCAGGGAAAGGTGGAGCCTGTTGGCCAGCCACAGTTTCTGCCTGAGTGAGCCCCATGGCCCTGATCACCTGGAACATGCCAGCAATTTGAGTGCAGAAGGTTTGAGACAAAGCTAGCTGATCAGGCTAGATATTGGGATCCCTTTGCCCAAGGACCCTCCACCCTTGATCCACTATATCACCAGATCACCTGCCGGTATACCCCACAACCTGCTCTGTCTTTGCTAAGCTCAGAAAACCAGTGGGTCCCTGAGAAGTTGCAGGAATCCTGGTGACCTAAACTTTGGCTCTGGCCACCCTTAAGGGAGGAGGAGTGCAGGCTGCCAGGGCTCCCCTTGGAGCTAAGAGAAAATGAGCACAGCACCAGTGATTAAAAGGGGTTCTCCCAATGAAGTCTTTTATTATTCTTTAATATTTACTAGTACTTTGGGAGATTTCCTTAACTTTATTGTCAAAATCTGCCATTACAGTTTTTATTTTAGCAACTATCTTTTTCATTTACAAGAGTTTTTTGTGTTCTTCATTGGTTCTTTTATCATCTTGTTTTTGACTTTTAGGTGCTCTGAAAATAATTGTTAGACGATTTTTTTATTTTAATCTTTTTATTTCAACAGGTTTTTTGGGAACAGGTGCTGTTTGGTTTCATGAATAAGTTCTTTAGTGTTGATTTCTGAGATTTTGGTGTACCCATCACCCAAGTAGTGTACACTGTACCCAGTGTGTAGTCTTTTATCCGTTGTCAGCCCCAGTCCTTTCCCTGAGTCCCCAAAGCCCAATGTATCATTATTATGCCTTTGAAGAGTCACTCAAAGCTTTCTGCATTGTCTAAGTTTGTCCAAAGGCATCAGAGACACAAATGCCTAGAGGACTCAGAAAATTTATTTTCTTTCGCATACATATGTGCTTTCTTTCATGGCCTCTTAAACATATTAATTAGATTAGATCAAGACGGCAAAGGGCTGTAGAAGTAAAGAATCTAGAGGAAAGAGAGACTCAAGAAAAGCCTTTGATACCAGGAAGAACTGGGGGAGTGTTTTTAATATGTAGATTGCAAATTGCAAAATTGAAATGGCACAATTGAAAATCAGTCTATTAATTCCAGAGAAACTAAAATGCAGTAAAACAAAACAAATGTAATCACAGTCACTAATTGGTGCTACAACTAGCAATGTATACATAATAACAATGTAAACACTAATTACTCATTTAAATAAAGGAGCACTTTTTACAAAAAGAACTGAAATAATTTAAGGAGAAGCAGTATTTAAAAAGATAATGGCTGAAAAATTTTCTAGAACTGATAAAAATAGGACTACAGGTCTAGAAACCACAGCATGCCCAAGCATTTGGAAAGAAAGGGTATCTGAAAAAAAACCAATAATTGTAATGACAACTTCTTTAAAGCATTAAGAGCTAGAATACAGTGAAATCATATCAAAGTCCTGAGAGAAAGTAACTCAATATAAATTACTGTACTGTTTTAAATTTTTAGTAATTGTGCCAAATTATTTTTTTCTCCCTATATCCCTGTAACGATGTCCTTGTACACTCCCCTTCCATATTGACTTTGGGGTTGGTTCTGTGATTTGATTTGACAGTTAGACTTTATCAAATCTGAGGCTTAAAAAGCACTTGATCATTGGGGCTTAGCCTCTTACTGTTGGAATCTCTACCTCTATCATGTGAAAAAGTCTGGGAGAGCTTACTAAAAGATAAAAACATATGGAGCAGAAGCAATCTCAAGTGAGATCCTCCTAGATCAGTTGTGGTAGACAGAATAATTCCCTCCCTAAACCATCCACATCTTAATCCCTGGAATATATAAATATGTTGCCTTACATAGCAAAAGAGATTTTAAATATATAAGTGATTAAATTAAGGGCCTTAGGATGAGGCCATTGTCCTGCAATATCCCAGTGGTCCTAATGTCATCAAAAATATCCTTAAAAGAGTCAAATAAAAAGATGTGACAACAGAAACACACACAGAGAGAAAATGGGACAAGGATGCTAATATTGTTGGTTGTGAAGATGGAGGAAAGACCCAGAAGCCAAGGAATGTAAGTAATCCCTAGAAGCTGCAAAATGTAAGATTCTTCCCTGGAGTCCCGAGAAATAGCACATCTCCACCAGCATATTGATTTTAGCCCAGTAAGATTCATTTTGAACTTCTGAGCACCAGAGCTATAAGATAAAAATTTGGGTTGCTTTATGTTTTTACTTTTTAAAAAATTTATACATCATAACTGTACATATTTTTGTGGTTTATTTTTTATTTTTTAAAAATTATACATCATAGCTGTACATATTTTTGTGGTACATGTGGTAATTTGATATATGTATACAATACATAATAATTAAATCAGGGTAAGTGAGAGATTCATCACCTCAAATATTTACCTTTTGTTTGTGTCAGGAACATTACAATTCTTCTCTTCTCGCTATTTTGAAATATACACGAAATTATTGTTAACTATAATTTTCTATTGTACTATCCAGCATTAAGACTTACTCCTAACTGTATTTTTGTACCCATTTAACCAACTTCTCTTTATCACTTTCCTTTTCTTCACAGCCTCTGATAACCACCATTTACTCTCTGTCTTTATTAGATCCACTTTCCTAGTTTCTGCTTATGAATGAGAATATGCAATATTTGCCTTTCTGTGCCTGACTTATTTCACTTAACATAATGTCTTCATGTTCCATCCATGTTGCTGAAAATGACAGGACTTTATGGTTTAACAAAATTCATTGTGTATGCATATATATATAAAACAATTTCCTTATCCATTCATTCATTGATGGGCACAGGTTGATTTCAGATCTTGGCTACTGTGAATAGTGCTGCAAGAAACATGAAAGTAAAGCTATCTCTTTGATATACTTATTTTCTTTCCTTTGGATATATAATGCTTCACAGTGAGTTTCACATGGTAGTTCTATTTTTAATTTTTTGAGGAACCTCAGTACTCTTTTCCATAGTGGCGGTTCTACTTTATATTCCCACCAAAAGTGTAGCAGCATTCTCTTTTCTTCACATCTTCACCAGCATTTGTAATTTTATTTTTATTTTTATTTTTTATTTTTATGATTTCCATTCTAGCTAAGGTGAGATATTTCACTGTGGTTTTGACTTGCATTTTCCTGATGACTAGTATTGAGTATTTTTTCATATAGCTCAGCCATTTGCATGTCTTTTTTGAAAAACATGTATTAATGTATTTTGTTTACTTTTTTTTTTTTTTGAGAAGGAGTTTCGCTCTGTCACCAGGCTGGAGTGCAGCGGCATGATTTTGGCTCACTGCAATGTCCACCTCCTGGGTTCAAGCGATTCTCCTGCCTCAGCCTCCGAGTAGCTGGGACTAGAGGCACACAGCCCCACGCCTGGCTAATTTTTGTATTTTCAGTAGAGACAGGGTTTCACTATGTTGGCCAGGATGATCTCCATCTCTTGACCTCGTGATCCGCCTGCCTTGGCCTCCGAAAGTGCTGGGATTACAGGAGTGAGCCACTGCACCTGGCCTTTGTTTACTTTTTAAAGGGATTATTATTTTTGCTATTGAGTCTGAGTTCCTTATATATTCTGGTTATTAATATCTTGTTGGATAGTTTGTTAACATGTAATTCCATTTTGCAAGTGGTCTCTTCACCGTGTTAATTGTTTTTTGTGTTTTGTTTTGCACATATGTGTGTGTGCGTTTGTGTGTGTGTGTTTTTCTGAGTGAAAGCTTTTTATTTTGAGGTAATTACAATTGTCTTTTTTGCTTTTGTTTTCTGTTCTTTTGAGATTTTACCCCAAAAATATTAGTTTCAATTTTTTACGCCTAGCATAAGTCTTCAGTCCATTTTGAGTTTGCTAATTTTATATGTCAAAAGATGGGGATCTAGTTTTATTCTTTTGAAAGAGATATTCAGTTTTCCCAGCATCATTTTATTAAAAAGACTATTCTTTCTTCAATGTATGTTCTTGGTGTGATGCTGAAAATGAGTTGGCTGTAAGTTTATGGATTTATTTATGTGTTATCTATTCTGTTCCATTGTTCTATGTCCAGTTTCTATGCATGGTGTTTTGGTTATGACAATGTTGTAATACAATTTGAAATCAGGCAGTGCAATACCTCCAGCATTGTTCCAGCATTGTTTATTTTGTGCAGGTTCTTTTGTTTGCTTGTTTGTTTGTTTTTTTTTTAGCAATTAGGGGTATTTTGTGGTAAAATTTGGGTTTTTTTATCTTTTGTTTTAATTTTGTGGGTACGTAGTAGGTGTATATATTTATAGGTACTTGAGATGGTTTGATGCAAGCATGCAATATTAAATAATCACATCATGGAGAACGATGTATCAATCAATTCATTTTCCCTTTTTTAAAAAGGAATTTACATTTTGTGTTACAAATAAACCAGTTACCTTCTTTTAGTTATTTTAAGATGAAAAATATTATCAACTATAGTCACCCTGTTGTGCTATAAAATACTAGACCTTTTTTCTACTTTAATTTTTTTTGTGCCCATAAACCTTCCCCACCTTTCCCCAACTCCTCAGTACACTTCTCCATCTCTAGTAACCATTCTTCTACTCTCTATGTCCATGAGTTCAATTGTTTTGACTTTTAGATCTTACAAATAAGTGACAACTTGTGATATTTGTTTTTCTGTACCTGGCTTATTTCACTTAACATAATGATCTCCATTTCTATCCATGTTGTAAGTGATGGGATCTCATTATCTTTTATGGCTGAATAGTATTCCACTGTGTATATGCACCACAATTTCTTTATCTCTTCATTTGTTGATGGACACTTAGGTTGCTTCCAAATCTTAGCTACTGTGAACAGTGCTGCAACAAACATGAGAGTGCAGATATCCCTTAAATACACTGATTTCCTATCTTTTGGGTATATAACCAGCAGTGGGATTGCTGGATTGTATGGTAGCTCTAGTTTTAGTTTTTTGAGGGATCTCTCCACTGTTATTCATAGTGGTTGTACTAATATCCATTCTCAATAGCAGTTTACAAGAGTTCCCTTTTTTCCACATCCTCACAAGCATTTGCTATTGCTTGTTTTTTTTATTTTTTTATTTTTTTATTTTTTGTTATTGTTGTTGACATAAGCTATTTTAACTGAGATGAGATAAGAGATTTGGATTTCGCTAACAATCAGTGATGTTGGGCACCCTTTCCTATGCCTATTTGTCATTTGTATGTTTTCTTTTGAGAAATATCTATTCATATCCTTTGCCCAGTTTTTAATTGAACTATTTTATATACATATATATATATATATATATGTATTTTTTTTTCCTGTAGAGTTCTTTGAACTTCTTATATATTTTGGTTATTAATCCCTTGTCAGATGAGTAATTTGCAAATATTTTCTCACACTCTGTGGGTTGTCTCTTCTTTTCATGATTGTGGCCTTTGCTGTGCAGAAGCTTTTTAACTTGATGTGATGCCATTTGTCCATGTTTGCTTTGGTTACCTGTTCATGTGGGGTATTGCTCAAGAAATACTTGCCCTGACCAATGTCTTGGAAATTTTTCCCGAAGTTTTCTTTTACTAGTTACATAGTTTGAGATCTTAGATTTAAGTCTTTAATCCATTTTGATTTGATTTTTGTATATGGTGAGAGACAGTGTTCTAGTTTTATTCTTATGTATGTGGATATCTAGTTTTCCCAGCACCATTGATGTAAAAGACTGTCTTTTCCCCAGTGTATGTTCCTGGCACCTTTGTTGAAAACTAGTTCACTGTAGGTGTGTGGATTGTTTCTGGGTTCTCTATTCTATTTCATTCTTCTATGTGTCTGTTTTTATGTGAGTACCATGCTGCTTTGGTTGCTATAGCTCTGTAGTATAATTTAAAAATAGGTAATTTGATTCTTCCAGTTTTGTTCCTTTTACTCATGATTGTTTTGGTTATTCTGGGTCTTTTGTAGCTCTATATAAATGTTATAATTTTAAAAATATTTTTGTGAAAAATGTCATTGGGATGTCAATAGGGATTGCATTGAATCTGTAGATTGCTTTTTGGTAATATGGACATTTTAATAGTATTAATTATTTTAATTCAGGAATGTAGAATATTTTTTTTTAATTTCTTTTATCAATATTTCGTAACTTTCATTATATCTATCTTGCACTTCTTTGGTTAAGTTCATTTCTAGGTATTTGAATTTATGTGTGGCTATTGTAAATGAGATTACTTTTTATTTCTTTTTCAGATTGTTCACTGTTGGCATATAGAAATACTACTGATTTTTGTACATTGATTTTGTTTCTTACAAATTTAGTGAACATATCAGTTGTAATAATTTTCTTCTGTAGTCTTTAGGATTTTCCAAATATAAGGTCATATCATCTGCAAACAAGGTACATTTGACTTCTTCCTTTCCAGTTTGGATGCTTTTTATTTTTTTCCCTTATCTGAATACTAGGACTTCAGTATTATGTTGAATGACACTGGCAAAAGTGGCCATGCTTATCATGTTCCAGATCTTAGAGGACAGACTCAGTTTTTCCTCATTCATTATGACACTAGCTATGGGTCTGTCATATATGGCTTATATTATGTTGAGGTGTATTCCTTTAATAATCAGTTTTTGAAGTTTTTTTTTTTAATCATAAAGGGATGTTGAATTTTATCAAATGCTTTTTCAGCATATATTGAAAGGATCATATGGTTTTATCCTTCATTATGTTGACATGATGTATCACATTGATTGACTTGCATATGTTGAGTCATTCTTGCATCCCAGGGATAAATCCCACTTGATCATGATGAATGATCTTTCCAAAGTATTGTTGAATTTGATTTGCTAGTAATTTTTTAAGGACTTTTGCATCAGTATTCATCAGAGTTATTGGTCTGTAGTTTTCTTTTTTGAATGTGTCTTTCTCTGGTTTTGGGCAATACTGACCTCCTATAATGAGTTGAGAAGTATTTCCTCCTCTATTTTCTGGAATAGTTTGAATGGGATTGGTATTAGTTCTTATTTAAATGTTTGGTAGAATACAGCAGTGAAGCCATAGGGTCCCGGGCTTTTCTTTACTGGAAGACTTTTTATTATGGCTTTGATCTTGTTGCTTCTTATTAGTCTGTTCAGGTTTTGGATATCTTCTTATTTCAATGGTGGCGTGTGTCTAGGAGTTTATCCATTTCAAGATTTTCCAATCTATAGATACATAATTGCTCATAGGAGACGCTAACGCTCTTTTTAATTACTGTAATATCAGTTGTAATGTCTACTGTTATATGTCTGAGTTTATTTATTTGGATCATCTCCCTTTTATTCTTAATCTGATTAAAAGTCTGTCAATTTTGTTTTATAATAAACAATTTTTATGTTTCACGTTTCATTATCTCTTGTATTGTTTTCTTCATGTCAGTTTTCTTTATTTCTGTTCTGATTTTTATGTTTTCTTCAACTAATTTTGGGTTTCGTTTGCTGTTGATTTTCCAGTTCTTTAAGATACATCATTAGATTGTTTCTTTGAAGTTTTTCCTCTTTCTTGATGTAGGCACTTATAGCTATTCAATGCCCTTTTATTGCATTCACCGTTTCCCATAGGTTTTTATATGCTTTTTTCCATTATCATTTGTTTTAACTTTTTTTTCAGTTTTTTTCTTAATATTTTATTGACCCACTTGTCATTCAGAAGCATATTGTTTAATTTTTATGTATTTGTATAGTTTCAAAAATTCCTCTTGTTTTTAATTTCTAGTTTTATTTTACTGTGGTAAGAGAAGGTGGCTGAAGCAATTTTCAATGTGACCAAAAAACATAAAATTCTAAGGATGACATATAAGAAAAAGATGTACAAGACAGCTACACTAACATTTTAAACACAATGCAGAGAGAAATTTAAAAGTCATACATAAATGAGGAAATATACTTTGTTCAAGGAATGGAAAATTCAGTATTTTTCTCAAATTAGCAAATAGATTCAATATGATACCAATCAAAATTCTAAGACTTTTTATTGGAAATTGAAAAATGGATTCTTAACCTAATATTGAAATTCAAAGCGCCAGAAATAGCTAAGTAATTCTAGAGACAGAAAGAGAAGAAGGAAGAGGAGGAGGAGGAGGAGGAGAAAAGCAACAGCAAACACACACACAAAAAAAACAACATCCAAAGTTGGCAAACCTATACTATGATATATTAAGACTAGTTATGTCCGGGCACAGTGGCTCACGCCTGTAACCCAGCTACTCGGGAGGCTGAGGCAGGAGAATTCCTTGAAACTGGAAGGTGGAAGTTGCAGTGACCCAAGGTTACCCCGCTGCACTGCAGCCTGGGCGAAAGGGTAAAACTCCGACTCGTGGGGTGTAGGTGGGAGGGTCCGGGAAGGAGTAGTTATAAAACTGAAGCATATAGCATTGTAAGAAGGACAAATAGACCAATAGTAAATTGTCAAGTCCAGAAACAATTCCACATATTATGGATATTTAAATCTATGACAAATGTATTACTATGGAACCATAGGGAAAAGGTGATCTCTTTGGAACATGACTTCAGCAAGATGTTGGGCTAGGAAGCTCCAGGCCCTAACTTTCCCATGGAAGCATCAAGAGAACAATATGTAGGCCAAAATAGTTTTTTAAGAATGCCAGAAACCAGTTGATATAGGATAGATATTTTTCCCCACCCAAATCTCATGTCGAAGTGTAATTTCCAATGTTGAGAGTCTGGCCTGGTGGGAGGTGTTTTGGTCATGGGGGTGAATCTCTCATGGCTTGGTGTTGTCCTGACAATAGTCAGTGAGTTCTCATGAGCTCTAGTTGTTTAAAAGTGTGTGGTACCACCCCCCTCTCTCTCTTGCTTTTACTCTTTAATGTAATATGCTGGGTCCCACTTTGGCTTCTGCCATGATCATAAGCTTCCTAAGCCTCACTAGAAGTTGAGCACATCCCCAGTGCTATGTTTCCTTTATAAGTCTGCAGAGCTGTGAGCCAATTAAACCTTTTATCTTTTTTTTTTTTTTTTTTTTTTTGAGACCGAGTCTTGCTTTGCAGCCCATGCTGGAGTGCAGTGGCACGATCTTGGCTCACTGCAAGCTCTGCCTCCTGGGTTCATGCCATTCTCCTGCCTCAACCTCCCGAGTAGCTGGGACTACAGGCACCCGCCACCATGCCCAGCTAATTTTTTTATTTTTATTTTTAGTAGAGACGGGGTTTCACCGTGTTAGTCGGGATGGTCTCCATCTCCTGACCTCGTGATCTGCTCTCCTCGGCCTCCCAAAGTGCTGAGATTATAAGCGTGAGCCACCGCACCCAGCCCCTTTTATCTTTATAAATTACCCAGTGCCAGAGACCAGCTCCCTCGGGGAGACCCTAACCTAGCGGCTCTAGAGGAATTAAAGACATACACACAGAAATATAGAGGAGTGAAGTGGGAAATCAGGCATCTCACAGCCTTCAGAGCTGAGAGACTCCAACAGACATTTACCCACATATTTACTAACAGCAAACCTGTCATTAGCATTGTTTCTATAGATAGTAAATTAACTAAAAGTATCCCTTATGGGAAACGAAGGGATGGGCCGAATTAAAGGAATAGGTTGGGCTGGTTAACTGCAGCAGGAGCATGTCCTTGAGGCACAGATAGCTCATTCTATTGTTTATGGCTTAAGAATGCCTTTAAGTGGTTTTTCCGCCCTGGGCCGTCCAGGTGTTCCTTGCCCTCATTCCGGTAAACCTACAACCTACAACCTTCCAGCGTGGGTTTTATGGCCATCATGAACATGTCACAGTGCTGCAGAGATTTTGTGTATGGCCAGTTTTGGGGCTAGTTTATGTCCAGATTTTGGGCGGCTTGTTCCCAACAACCCAGTCTCAGATATTTCTTTGTAGCAATGCAAGAATGGTCTAACACAGAAAATAGATACCAAGGAGTGGGGTATTGCTATAAAGATATCTGAAAGTATGGATGTAACTTTGGAACTGGGTAGCAGGCAGAGGTTGGAAGAGTTTGGAAGGCTCAGAAGAAGACAGAAAGATGAAAGAAAATTTGAAAGTTCTTAGAGACTGGTTAAATTGTTGTGAGCAAAACCCTGATAGTGATGTGAGGGAAGCAGGAGCCTAGGAGAACCAGAGTGACACCATTTTAAAATCAACTTCATCTTAAAACTAGCAAGTCACATTTCTTGTCAGTCATGACCCGTGGTCTTAGAATATTTATGGTTGAGGATACAGCCTAAAGATACCTACAAGGACACACTCCTACAGCAGGAGAAAGTCCAGAGGTCCCAATACCTGTAATAATATATGTTTTCAAGATAACTATAGTTGTGCTTTGTTGTACTTGCATGCTAAATTGTCGAGGATAGTTTTCTTTAAATCAGTACAATAATAAATTTTGTCATGCTGTCAGTCCACCTGCACATAGGCATACCTTTGCTTAGCTTTTACATAAGCAAGACCATATATATATGTATATAAATACATATATGTATATATATCGATATATGTTTTTATATATACATATACATATATATATATATATAAAAAAACTTAAAGAGGGTGCATTTCTCCACTTACTTTCTGAGGATGCCCTCTACTCTGTAATGGAGTAACTTAATAAACTATCTCTTCTCACTATGCTTTGAGATTCACCTTGCATTTACTCCGGCATGAGATCCAAGTATCTTCTCTTGGGGTCTGGGTCAAGACCTTTTTTTCAATAACAATGATATGGACAGTGAAGTCCAGACTGATGAGGTCTCCAGTGAAAATGAGAAACTTTTTGGGAACTGGAACAAAGGTCGCTTGTGTAAAGCCTTAACAAAGAACTTGGCTGCATCGTGTTTATGTCCTAGTATTTTGCAGAAGTTTGTACTTAAGAGGGATAACTGGCCGGGCACAGTGGCTCACACCTGTAATCCCTGCATTTTGGGAGGCCAAGGAGGGCAGATCATGAGGTCAGGAGTTTGAGACCAGCCTGACCAACATGATGAAACCTCATCTCTACTAAAAATACAAAATTAGCCGGGCGTGGTGGCACACACCTGTAATCCCAGCTACTCAGGAAGCTGAGGCAGGAGAATTGCTTGAACCCTGGAGGCGCAGGTTGCAGAGAGCAGAGATCATGCCACTGACTCCAGCCTGGGTGACAGAGTGAGACTCCATCTCAAAAAAAAAAGAAAATAAGAGTGATAATTTAGACCGAGTATGGTGGCTCAGGCCTGTAATCCCAGCACTTTGGGAGTCCAAGGCAGATTATCACCTGAGGTTAGGAGTTCAAGACCAGCCTAGCCAACATGGAGAAATCCTGTCTCTACTAAAAAAAAAAAATACAAAAATTAGCTGGGCTTGGTGGTGCACACCTGTAATCCTGGCTACTCAGGAGGGTGAGGCAGGAAAATCACTTGAATGTGGGAGGCAGAGGTTGCAGTGAGCTGAGATCATGCCACTGCATTGCAACCTGGGTGACAGACCGAGACTCTATCTCAAAAAAAAAGGACTGATAATTTAGAGTATCTGGTGGAAGAAATTTGGCGGAAAAAATTTATAAGCTACACAGCATCTTAAGAATTAGCCTGGCTTCTTCTAAGAGCCTCTGATCAGATATGAATGCAGAGAAATGACCTACAATTGGAACTTATATTTAAATGGGAAACAGAGCATTAAAGTTTGGAAAATTTGCAGCCTAGCCATGTGGCAAAGAAAGAAAAACCTTTTATAGAGGAAGAATCCAAACATGCTGTGGAGAAATCATTTGTTAGAAAGATTGGCATGACTAAAAAAATAGCCAGGTGCTGGTAGCCAAGACAGTGAAAAAAAAAGGGCCTCCAAGGCATTTCTGAGATCTTCCAGGTAGCCTCTCCCACTATAGGCCCAGAGGCCCAGAAGGATTGAATGTCTTGGGGGGCAGGCCTAGGGTGCCACTGCTTTGTCCCATCCCAGGGACATGATGCTCCTTGCATCATGCAAGGATGCTCCTGGCATCATGGATGCTCTGGCTGTAGCCTCGGCTCAAAGGGCTCCAGGCATATTTCATGGCACAGCTCTGGAGCGTGCAAGCTGGAAGTGTTTTAGTGGCTTCCACATCGTGTTAAGCCTTCAGGTGTGCAGAGTGCAAGAATGAAGGAGGCTTGGCAACGTTTTCTTAGATTTCAAAAGATGTATGGAAAAGGCTGGTAGGCAGAAGCCTGCTGCAGGGGTGGAATCCCCACAGAGATAATCTACTAGGGCAGTGCCACTAAGGCAGAACACAATCAACAGTAGGAAAAGACAACACACCTAATAAGACATAACATCTACAAGTTATATATCTGGTAAGATGTTAATATACAGAATATATGGAGAACACCTACAACGCAACAACAACAAGGAAATCCAGAAAATAGACTAATTAAGATATATGCAGGCCGGGCCCAGTGGTTCACGCCTATAATCCTAGAACTTTGGGAGGCCGAGGCAGGCGGATTGCCTGAGCTCAGGAGTTCGAGACCAGCCTGGGCAACACGGTGAAACCTCGTCTCTACTAAAATATAAAAAATTAGCTGGGCATGGTGGCGTGCGCCTATAGTCCCAGCTGCTCGGGAGGCTGAGGCAGGAGAATTGCTTGAACCCGGGAGGTGGAGGTTGCAGTGAGCCAAGATTGCCTGGGTGACAGAGGAAGACTTCATCTCAAAAAAAAAAAAAAAAAAAAGGATATATGCAAAGCAGTTGAGTATATAGAAATTGTCAATAATAATAAGTGCCTGACATCAGCAATTGTTGGATAAATGCAATTTAAAACCACAATGAGATACGACTTCATACCTATTAGCATAGCTACTATCAAAAACATAAAATAACAAGAGTTTAGAAGGATGTAGAGAAATTGGAATTCTTCCATACAGTTGGTGGAAATGGAAAATAGTGTAACAAGTAAGTAATATGGTGGCCCCTAAAAAATCAAACATAAAATTGCCATAAAATTGAGCAAATCCTCTTCTGGGTATATACCCAAATAATTGAAAACAATGACTTGAAGAGATGTTTGTATACCCATGTCGTTAAAAGTATTATTCACATTGGCCAAAATGTGGAAACAACTCACGTGTCCATCAGTGGATAAATGGATACACAAAACATGTGTACACATCTAGTTAAAAAACAGTGTATGTGTGAAAAAAATCCAAAGGTCTAAATGAATGAAGGCCTACTTCATGCTCATGCATCCTAAGACTCAGTTTTGTAAAGATATAAATTATTTTCTTTTTTAACTTTCATTTTGCATTCGAGATACATGTGCAAGTTTATTATATAGGTAAACTCATGTCTTGAAGGTGTATTCTACAAATCATTCATTTCATCACACAGGTATTAAGCCTAGTACCCATTAATTGTTTTTCTTATTCTTCACCTTCTCCCACCCTTCATCCTCTTGTAGGCCCCCGTGTCTGTTGTTCCCCTCTATGAGTCCATGTGTTCTCATCTTTTAGCTCCCACTTGTAACTAAGAACATGTAGTATTTGGTTTTCCATTCCTGCATTAATTTGGTAAGGATAATGACCTCCAGTTCCGTCTATGTTCCTGTGAAGGATATGATCTCATCCCTTTTCATGGCTGCATAATATTTCATGGTATACAGGTATTCCATGCTCTTGATCCATTCTATCATTGAAGAGCATTTAGGTTGATTTCATATCTTCGCTATTGTGAATAGTTCTGCAATGAACATACACGTTCATGTGTCTTTATGGTAGAAAAGTTAAATTTTCTATCCATACTAGTGTATAAACATGTTACGTATGTGCAAATGGCCAGGATAAGAAGAATAAATGTTAATACATAACTTTAGTTATTACAGTACTCTTATATCATATTGATAGTTTACCTCGTTTTTCCACATTTCTTTTGAGGAACTGTTTCTCATCCCTCCACTTTAGCCATATAGACAGAATGGAAATTGCCTTTCTTTTATGTGACCCTACTGCTACTACCACAGGCATCATTCAGAGTCAAGGAATGGGCACATGGATGGAACTGAGACAACCAGCCTTTTTTGAGATTTTTCTAGCTGGAGGTATCAGTAAAGAGCCTTTTTCTTTCTAGTCAGAGAGACATAAGAATATAAGAGCTATTGGTGGATATTTTATTCAATTTATAGAGAAAGCCAGTCTTACAGAATAAAACACACTGAAGAGAAAATGTAAAGGCTGAAGATAGCTCTGAAATATATAGATTTCAATAGTTTTTTGGGAACAGGTGGTGTTTGGTTACATGAATAAGTTCTTCTGTGGTGATTTCAGAGATTTTGGTGCACCCAGCACCTAAGTAGTATACACTGTACCCGATGTGTAGTCTTTTATCCCTCACCTCTTTCCCACCCTTCCCCTTGAGTCCCCAAAGTCCACTGTGTCATTCTTATGCCTTTGCATCCTCATAGCTTGAGCTCCCACTTACAAGTCAGAACACACAATGTTTCGTTTTCCATTCCTGAGTTACTTCACTTAGAATAATGGTCTCCAACTCCATCCAAGTTTCTGTGAATGGCATTTTCTTTCCTTTTTATGGCTGAGTAGTATTCCACGGTATATATATTCCACATTTTCTTTATCTGCTTGTTGATTGATGGACTTTTGAGCTGGTTCCATATTTTTTGCAATTGCAAATTGTGCTGCTATAAACATGTGGGTGCAAGTGTCTTTTTCATGGAATGACTTCTTTTTCTCTGGGATTGCTGGACCAAAGGGTAGATCTACTTTTAGTTCTTTAAGGGATTTCCATACTGTTTTCCATAGTGGTTGTACTACTTTACATTCCCACCAGCAGTGAAAAAGTGTTCTCTTTTCACCAAAACCACATCAACATCTATGATTTTTTTTTTCTTTTTAATTATGGCTATTCCTGCATGAGTAAGGCGGGATTTCATTGCGATTTTGATTTACATTTCCCTGATCTTTAGTGACGCTAAGCATTTTTTTTTTTTAATGTTTCTTGGCCATTTGTATATCTTCTTTTGAGAATTGTCTATTCATGTTCTTAGCCCACTTTTGATGGGATTATTTGGTTTTTGTCTTGCTGATTTGTTTGAGTTCTTTGTAGATTCTGGATACTAGTTCTTTGTTGCATACAGAGTTTGAATACATTTTCTCCCACTCTGGGGGTTGTCTGTTAATCCTGCTGATTTTTTTTTTTTTTTTTTTTTTTGCTGTGAAGAAGCTTTTTAATTAAGTCTCATCTATTTATCTTTGTTTCTATTGCATTTGTTTTTGGTTCTTGGTAATGAACTCTTTGCCTAAGTCAATGTCTAGAAGTGCTTTTCAGATGTTATCTTTCAGAATTTTTGTGGTTTCAGGTATTAGATTTAAATATTTGATCCATCTTGAGTTGATTTTTGTATAATGTGAGGGATGAGGATCCAATTTCATTCTTCTAAATGTGACTTGTCAATTATCTCAGCACCATTTGTTTAATAGGGTGTCGTTCTCCCACTTTATGTTTTTGTTTGCTTTGTTGAAGATCAGTTGGCTGTAAATATTTGACTTTGTTTCTGGCTTCTCTATTCTGTTTCCTTGGTCTAAGTGCTTATTTTTATACCAGTACCATGCTGTTTTGATAACTACAGCTTTGTAGTATAATTTGACGTCTGGAATGTGATGCTTCCAGATTTGTCCTTTTTGCCTAGTCTTGCTTTGGCTAAGTGGGCACATTTTGGTTCCATATGAATTTTAAGATTGCTTTTTCTAGTTGTGTAAAGAATGATGATGGCATTTTGATGGGAATTGCATTGAATTTGTATATTGCTTTTGGCAGTATGGTAATTTTCACAATATTGATTCTACCAATTCATGGGCATGGGATGTGTTTCCAGTTGTTTGCGTCATCTATGATTTCTTTCAGTAGCGTTTTTGTAGTTTTCTTTGTAGAGGTCTTTTACTTCCTTGGTTAAGTGTATTCCTAAGTATTTTATTTTATTTTTTTTCAGCTATTGTAAAAGGGGATGAGTTCTTGGTTTAATTCTCACTTTGGTCGTTGTTGGTGTATAGCAGAGCTACTGATTCGTGTACACAGATTTTGCATCTTGAAATTACTGAATTCATTAATGAGACCTAGGAGCTTTTTTAATGAGTCCTTAGAGTTTTCTGCAGATAGGATTATATCATCAACTAACAATGACAGTTTGACTTCCTCTTCACCGATTTGAAGGCCCTTTATTTCTCTCTCTTGTCTGATTGCTCTGGCTGGGATTTCCAGTAGTATGTTGAATAGAAGTGGTAAAAATGGGCATCCTTGACTTGTTCCAGTTCCACGGGGAATGCTTTCAACTTTTCCCTATTCACTATAATGTTGACTGTGGGTTTGTCACAGATGGCTTTTTTTTTTTTTACCTGAAGATATGTCCCTTCTGATTTTGCTGAGGGTTTTAATCATAAATGGAGGCTGGATTTGTAAATGTTTTTTCTGCATCTACTGAGATGATCATATCATTTTTGTTTTTTTTATTTTTGAACAATATTCTTAAGTTGGTTCCTACCCATAACACAACCCCTTCTGAGGAAATAATTCTTATTCTACACTCAACCTCCTTTCAAGGAGAAAACTCTTGGTTGTTATACACTGGAACCTGTTAACCATTCTACTGGTCACACTCAAATAACCTATGACTGGAACACCTGGCTCAAAGGCAGTCAATCACCACTATCTTTAATGTCTTATAATGTTGCCTGACATAAAAATTTGTATCAGATGAGAGGTGATGAACTAGGTAGCCAAACCACTAAATATATGGAAAGAATCTTTCAGTTGCTAGCAATAAGAAAGACTGAAAATGACTCATAGAAAAACCAAGTTATGAGTAAGCAGAAGTGGTAAATACAAAAAGGTATTATGAAAACAATATATAGAGAAAAAAGTTGAACAATGTAAAAACTGAGGTAATTATTGGTAGTAACAAGTACAGGAGAAGCAAAGACAAGAGAAAAGGAATTGCCAGAATGAAAGATGTTTAATACAGGCTACCAAGAGATAAATATGACAATTATTATCCCAAAAGTTTGAGCACTCTCAGTTCCTAAACTGCATTTCATCTCCAGTTATGCAGTCATATAATTGATTTTGCAATCCTACAAAATTGCTCTTTCCTTTACCAACATATGTGGCATTTATTATTTATTAAAATAATTTAAGTGAATTTCTTTTCTTCTTGATAAAAATAAACTAAGTACGACAGTTCTATATTTTGTTCTATCTAATGCAATTCTGAATTATTTACAAATGCATATGGTTTGATAAGACTTCCTAAGAAAATAACAAGGAATCAAATATTTATAAGAAATATACCCATGCACCAAACAATTAAAGCATGGTTTCTATTAAGGTGTACAATTGTTATGGTAAAAAGATTGAGTCTTTTCTTTTTTAAACATGATTTTTTTTCTTAAGGTCGTGAATATTATTTCAGGATTTTTCTATTTTGTTTCTATTTTTCAATACATTATTTCAAAAGCTATCTGATCTGACTATTGAATCTGAAACTCTGCTAGACTTGGCAAAATATCTTACAGAACATATGTTCATCGGGACTTCTTTATCTTTTTTATTTTGAGATGGAGTCTCGCTCTGTCGCCCAGGCTGGAGTGCAGTGGTGCCATCTCGGCTCACTGCAAGCTCCACCTCCTGGGTTCACACCATTCTCTTGCCTCAGACTCCCAAGTAGCTGGGACTGAAGCCCACCACTGCAGCCTGGCTAATGTTTTGTATTTTTAGTAGAGACAGGGATTCACCGTGTTAGCCAGGATGATCTCAATCTCCTGACCTCATAATCTGCCTGCCTAGGCCTCCCAAAGTGCTGGGACTACAGGCGTGAGCCACCGTGCCCAGCCTATCTTTTTTTTTTTTTTTTTAACTTTTATTTTAAGTTCAGGGGTATGTGTGCAGGTTTGTTATATAGTTGAGCTCATGTCATGGAGTTTGTTGTACATATTATTTCATCACCCAGATATTAAGCCTAGTACCCATTAGTTATTTTTCCTGATCTTCTCCCACCTTCACCCTCAACGCTCCAGTAGGTCCCAGTGGCTATTGTTCCCTTCTATGAGTCAATGTGTTCTCATCATTTAGCACTCACTTATAAGTGAGAACACATGGTATTTGGCTTTCTAGTCCTCCTTTAGTCTTCTAAGGATAATAGCCTCCAGCTCCATCCTTGTGTCTGCAAAAGACATAATCTCATTCTTTATTATGGCTACTTAGTATTCGAAGGTGTATAGGTACCCCATGCTCTTTATCCAGTCTACCACTGATGGGGATTTAGGTTCATTCCATGTCGTTACTATTGTGAATAGTTGTGCAATAAACATACATGTATGTGTGACTTTATAACAGTATGATTTATATTATTTTGGGTATATACTCAGCAATGGAATTGCTGGGTCAACTGTTATTTCTGTTATTAGGTCTTTCAGGAATGGCCAATGTTTTTCACAATGAACTAATTTACACTCCTACCAAAAGTGTATAACCATTGCTTTTTCTTTCCAACTTTACCTGCATCTGTTATTTTTTGACTTTTATTAATAGCCACTCTGACAAGTGTGAGATAATGTCTCACTGTGGTTTTCATTTGAATTTCTCTAATAATCAGTGATGAGCTTTGTTTCATATGCTTGTTGGTGACATGTTTGTATTGTTTTGAAAAGTGTCTCTTCATGTCCTTTGACTTCTTTTTAATGGGATTGTTTGTTTTCCTCTTGTAAATTTGTTTCTTGTAGATGCTGAATGTCAGATGCATAGTTTGAAATAATTTTCTCCCATTCTGCAGGATGTCTGTTTACTCTGTGGATAGTTTCTTTGGCTGTGCAGAACCCTTTAGTTTAATTAGATCCTATTTGTCAGTTTTTGCTTTTGTTGCAATTGCTTTTGACATTGTTGTCATAAAATCTTTGCCCATTTCTATATCCAGAATGGTATTGCCTAGATTATCTTCCAGGCTTGTTATGCTTTTAAGTTTTACATTTAAGTCTTCAATCCATCTTTAGTTAATTTTCTATATAGCGTAAGAATGGGATCCAGTTTCATTCTTCCGCATATAACTAGCTAGTTATTCCAGCACCAATTATTGAATAGGGAGTGCTTTACCCATTGCTTGGTTTTGTCAGCTTTCTAGAAGATGAGATAGGTGTAGGTGTGTGGCCTTAGTTTTGGGCTTTCTATTCTGTGTCATTGCTCTATGTCTGTTTTTGTACCCATCCCATGCTGTTTCAGTTATTGTAGCCCTGTAGTATATTTTGGAGTCAAGTAGTGTGATGCCTTCAGCTTTGTTCTTTTTGTTTAGGATTTCCTTGGCTATTCAGAATGTTTTCTGGTTCCATATAAATTTTAAAATCATTTTTTCTAGTTCTATGAAAAATTTTATTGACAGTTTAATAGGAATAAAGTTAAACCTATAAGTTGCTTTGGGCCATATGAACATTTTAATGATATTCATTTTTTCTATACATGGGAATGGAATGTTTTTCCATTTGTTTGTGTTATCTCTGATTTCTTTGACAAGTGTTTTGTAGTTCTCTTTGTAGAGTTCTTTCACCTCCTTGGTTTTCTGTATTCCTTGATATTTTATTTTTCTGTGGCAATTGTGAATTGAATTGCATTTCTGATTTGGCTCTCCGCCTGACTCTTGTTGGTGTGTAGGCATGCTAGTAATTTTTGTACATTGATTTTGTACCCTGAGATTTTGCTGAAGTTTCTCTTATCAGCTTAATATGCTTTTAGACTGAGACTATGGGGTTTTCTAGATATCGAATCACGTCACCTGCAAACAGGGATAGTTTGACTTTCTCTCTTTTTATTTGCATGCCCTTTATTTCTTTCTCTTGCCTGGTTACAATGGCCAGTACTTCCAATACTATGATGAGTACGATTAGTGAGAGAGATCATCCTTGTTTTGTGCCAGTATTTAAATGGAACGCTTCCAGCTTTTCCCTATTAAGTATTATGTTGACTGTGGGTTTTTCATAGATGATTTTTATTATTTTGAGGTATGTTTCTTCAAATCCTAACTCATTGAGAGTTTTTAGCATGAAGGGGTATTGAATTTTATCAGAAGCCTTTCTGCACCTGTTGAGTTTTTGTCTTTAGTTCACTGTATGTGATAAATCACATTTATTGATTTGCATATGTTAAACTAACCTTGCATCCCAGAGATAAAGCCTACTTGATCATGGTGGATAAGCTTTTTGATGTGCTGCTTAATTCAGTTTGCCAGTACTCTCACTGAGGATATTTGCATCAGTGTTCATCAAGGATATTGACCTGAAGTGTTTTGTTGTTGTTGTTGTTGTGTCTCTGCCAGGTTTTGGTATAAGGATGATGCTGGCCTCAAAGAATGAGATAGAGAGGAATTCCTCCTC
Source organism: Papio anubis (assembly GCF_008728515.1). Taxonomy (NCBI): domain Eukaryota; kingdom Metazoa; phylum Chordata; class Mammalia; order Primates; family Cercopithecidae; genus Papio; species Papio anubis. Next base: position 59,885,571 of record NC_044996.1, read on the forward strand.
CTTAGATTTTTAAAAATAATTTCAGTGAGAATACTACCAGCTCTTCTTTGTACATTTGGTTGAATTTTTTTGTGAATCCATCTGGTACTGGGTTGTTTTGGTTGGTAGGCTATTACTGGTTCAATTTTAAAGTTCATCATTGCTCTGTTCAGGGCTTTAATTTCTTTCTGGCTCAAACTTGGGAGATACATGTAATCAGGAATTTATTTATGTATTCTCGATTTTTGTTTGTATACATAGAGGTGTTCATAATATTCACTGATGGTTGTTTGTATTTCTGTGGGGTTCGTGGTAATATCCCCTTTGTATTTTCTATTTGTACTTTTTTGGATCTTCTCTCTTTTCTTCTCTATTAGTCTATCCGGAGGTATAACTATTTTATTATTTAAAAAAAAACTCCTGCATTTGTTGATTTTTTTTTTTTTCTTTGAATGGTTTTGTATCTCAGTGTCTTTCAGATCTTATTTTCGTTATTTTTTGTCTTCTGCTACCTTCGGAGTTTCTTTGCTCTTTGTTTTCTAGTTCTTTTAGTTGTGATGTTAGGTTTTTAAATTCAGATCTTTATAAATTTTGATGTGAGCACTTAGTGCTGTATATTTCTCTCTTAATACTGTCTTAGCTTTTCCCTAGATATTCTGTTATGTTGTATCTTTGTTCTCATTAATTTCATAGAACTTCTTGATTTCTGCTTTAATTTCTTTATTTACTCCAAAATCATTCAGGAGCAGGTTGTTTACTTTTCATGTAATTGTATAGCTTTTAGTCATTTTCTTAGTCTTGAACTCTATTTCTATTGCACTGTGGTCTGAGAGAGGGTTTAGTGTGATTTTGGTTCTTTTGCATTTGCTGAGGATTATTTTATGTCCAATTGTGTAGTCAATTTTAGAGTAGGTATGATGTGCAGATGAGAAGTATCGGGTGAAATTCACCTCCGATATTCAATGTGGGTTCTTTTCTATTTCCCTAAGCATTGGCTGGTCTGAGAAATAAAGGGAAAGAGTACAAAAGAGAGAGATTTTAAAGCTCAGTGTCTGGGAGAGACATCACATGTCAACAGGTTCCGTGATGCTCCCTGAGCTGTAAAACCAGCAAGTTTTTGTTAGCAATTTTCAAAGGGGAGGGAGTGCACGAATAGGGTGTGGGTCGCAGAGATCACATGCTTTAAGGGCAACAAAAGATCACAAGGCAGGAGGTCAGGGCGAGATCACAACATCAGGGTGAAACTAGAATCACTAATGAACTTCCACGTCCAGCTATGCATGCATTGTCATTGATAAACAGGGTTCAAGAGCAGAGGACCGGTCTGACTATAATTTGCCAGCCTGGAATTTTCTAATCCTAGCAAGCCTGGGGGTGCTGCAGGAGACTAGGGTGTAATATTCCTTACTGGGGAAAGAATTCAATGATATTTATCTTACCCATTTTCGGTAATAAGAGAAATATGGTTCTGTTCCGCCTGGCCCACAGACAGTCAGACTTTAAAGTTATCTCCCTTGTTCCCTGAACATTGCTGTTATCCTGTTCTTTTTTCAAGGTGCCCTGATTTCATATTGTTCAAGCACATATGCTGTACAACCAATTTGTGCAGTTAACGCAATTATCACAGGGTCCTGAGGCAACATACATCCTCCTCAGCTTATAAAGATGTTGGGATTAAGAGATAAGTAAAGACAGGCATAGGAAATCACAAGGGTATTGATTGGGGAAGTGATAAGTGTCCATGAAATGTTCACAATTTATGTTCAGGGATTGCAGTAAAGACAGGTGTAAGAAATTATAAAAGTATTAATTTGGGGAACTAATAAATGTTCATGAAATCTTCACAACTTATGTTCTTCTGCCATGGCTTCAGCTGGTCCCTCCATTCGGGGTCCCTGACTTCCCACAACAGAGAAGAATGTATATTCTATTGTTTTTGGGTGGAGAATTCTGTCATGTTCATTTGATCCCATGCTGAGTTCAGGTCCTGAATATCTTTGTTAATTTTCTGTCTCAATCAGTGATCTGTCTAATATTATCAGTGGGCTGTTAAAGTCTCCCACTATTATTGTGTGGGAGTCTAAATCTCTTTGTAGGTTGCTAAGAACTTTTTTAAAGAATCTAGGTACTCTTGTGTTGGCTGCATATATATTTAAAATAGTTAAGTCTTGTTGAACTAAACACTTTACTATTATGTAATGCTCTTCTATGTCTTTTTTTATCCTTTTGAGTTTAGATTCTTTTTTCAGATATTAAGATGGCAACCCCTGCTTTTCTTTTCTTTTTCATTTGCTTTCTAGTTTTTTCCACCTCTTTGTTTTGAGCGTATGGGTGTGAGATAGGTCTCTTGAAGACCACATACCACTGAATCTTGGTTCTTTATCCAGTTTGGCACTCTGTGCTATTTAATTAGGTCATTTAGTCTATTTACATTCAAGGTTAGCATTGATATTTGTGAATTTGATTGTGTCATCAAGATGTTAGCTGGTTATTATGCAGACTTGTTTGTGTGGGTGCTTTATACTGTTAGTGTTCTATGTATTTAAGTGTGCTTTTGTGTAGTGACTGTAGTGATTTCTCCTTTCCCTCATTAGTGCTTCTTTCAGGAGCTCTTGTAAGGCAGGTCTCATGGTAAAGAATTCCCTCAGCATTTGCTTTTGTGAAAAGGATCTTATTTCTCCTTTGCTTTTGAAGCTTAGTTTGTCTAGATATGAAATTATTGATTAGAATATCTTTTATTTGGGAATGTTGAATATTTGCCCCTTAATTTCTTTGGGCTTGTAGAGTTTCTACTGAGAGGTGTGTTGTTAGTCTGATGGACTTCTCTTTGTAGGTGAAGTGAACTTTCTAGCTAGCTTTAACATTTTTTCTTTCATTTTGACTTTGGGGAATCTGAAGATTATGTGTGTTGGGAATGACCTTCTAATGAAGTATCTTACTAGAATTCTCTGCCTTTACTGCATTTGAATGTCAGCCTTTCTAGCCAGGTTGGGGAAGTTCTCATGGATGACATCCTGCAATATGTTTTCCAAGTTGCTTCCATTCTCTCCATCTCTTTCAGGGGCACCAATGAGTAGTACATTTGATCTCTTTACATAATCCTGTATTTGTCAGAGGTTTTGTTTGTTCCATTTCATTTTTTTCCTCCATTCTTGTCTGACTGTCTTATTTCAGAAAGCCAGTCTTTAAGCTCTGAGATTCTCTCATCAGCTTGGGCTGTTCTGCTGTTAAAATTTGTGATTGCATTATGAAATTCATGTAGAATGTTTTTCAACACTATCAGGGTGATTACATTCTTTTCTACACTGAGTATTCTGTCTGTCAGCTCTTGTATCATTTTATTGTAATTCTTAGCTTGTTTGTATTGTGTTTCAACATACTGCTGCACATCAGTATCTCCATTTCTATCCACATTTTGTCATTTCAGCTATCTCAGCTCAGTTCAGCACCCCTCCTGGAGGGTTAGTGTAGTTGTTTATAGGAAAGAAGGCACTCTGGCTTTTTTAGTTGTCAGAGTTCTTGTTCTTGTGCTGGTTCTTTCTCATCTTTGTGGGCTGATGTTCGTTTAATCTTTGAAATTGCTATCCTTTGGACTTGTTTTATTTTATCTTTTTTGATGACTTTGAGGGTTTAATTGTGTAAGATGGATTCAGTCTGCTGGTTACATTTCTGGAAGACTTCAGGGGGCCAGAATTCAGCTCCCAACTCTTGGCTTATGTGTTCTAAACCTTGGGGACTTGTATCATGCCCTGATTTATTTCTCTGGCTCCTTGAGTTTAGGAACCCACTGCACTAGGGGGAGCCAATGTGCTTCTGGACCGCTGGTCACTACACTCTGATGGGTGATGCCTTCCAAAGCATTTCACAGAGTGGTGGCAGTAAAATTCACTGTTGTTCATATGTGCCAGCAGTAGCAGCAGGGCGGCAAAATGCACACTCATGATCTGCATCAGGGTGGTAACGGATTTAAGGGCATTCGTCTCCCCATGGGCATTCACAGCAGCAGTAAAGGCAGGATGGCCCTGCGATTGCAAGGAACCTCCCTTGTCTACTATGTGAATGGTCACACTGGAGGTGATGTTAACAGGGGGTTGGGACACTTGCAGGTGCAGTTCTGTGTGCACCTTCTGTGACTTCTCAGGGTGGAGAAGGGCCTACTGTTCTCGGTGCCTAGTTTCACTCAGGCACAGTGTTGCCACAATGGCAGCTTGTTGGCTGGAGCAGGCATGGGATGCTCTGTGCCTGCTAAAGTCTTGACGCAATGGTGGGACAGGGGAATGGGGTGCACTGCAGGCAGCAGCAGAGCTAGGTCAGGGTACACACACACGTGTGCTGGTGGGGCAGGGAAGGTAAAACTCATGCATACACACACTGGCAAAGGGATGTGGAGGATTGCAGTGGGCCTGGAGAAAGCTGTAGTATGGGGAGTGATATGGCGGACCGGTGCATGGCTGTGGTGCCGCCCCATTGGAGCTCTCTGCCAGTCAGGCACAATCCACCAGTGCAGGAGCTACAATGCAGAAACCCTGGGCATCCAAGGCTGCCCTGCAAGCAGGCATTACCAAGCTGGGGCCTCAGTAGAAGCCAGTACAACAAGGGATACTCAGGCCAGACTGGTTCTGTCTAATGGGCAAGACTGCTCAGCAGAATTTAGGTTTGACAGCTCTCCCAGTGCTAAAGTCTTCTATGGCAACAAGTTGAGCCTGTGAGGGATGGGCATCCCTGGCCATGCTCCACTACAGATGCTCCCACACTAAACCCTCTGGGCTCTGCACTGGCTGGAGTTCTGCCCCTACCATTTCTCTAAGCAGTTTTCTCTGCCAACTCAAGTGTCTATAGTTGTAGAGGGGTCTATTTCTGCCAGGATTCTAGAGGTCTGTGGGGAGAGTGGGCTGCTCCTTGGCACTTCAAGTCATTGGCTGCCCCAGAGTCACTAGGAGCCCAGAATGAGTCCCTGTGTTTGGTAGTGCCATGCAGGATTCCCAGCTTCCTCCCACTTCAGGCTAGCTTCTGTGTCTTCCCTCCATTCACTCTCCGAGCCTTCCCGTCTGAATATTTGTTAGGAGTGCACCAGTCATCCCCATCCCTCTGTGGGAGCTGTTCCACCTGGCCAATTCTACTCAGTCATCTTGCTCAAATCCACCAGAAGACTCTATAAAAATATATGCTGAGTAATTACGGTAGGATCCTTGTTTCCAGCAATTCAACTTTTAGGCATTCAATAGAAATGACAACGTATGTCCATGTAAACACCTGTACACATATGCTCATTATAACTGTATTATAAGAGCCAAATACCTCAGCAGCCAGCCCCCAACCAGTACATGAGACAATTCAAACTCCCATTTTTTAATTTGATACATACTTTCTTTTTTCTTTTCTTTTCTTTTTTTTTTTTGGTGAGGGCGGGGACGGAGTCTCGCTCTGTCGCCCAGGCTGGAGTGCAGTGGCGTGATCTCAGCTCACTGCAACCTCTGCCTCTTGGGTTCAAGCAATTCTCTGCTTCAGCCTCCTGAATAGCTGGGATTGCAGGCGCCTGCCACCACGCCCAGCTCACTTTTTGGTATTTTTGGTAGAGATGGGGTTTCACCATTTTGGCAAGGTTGGCATTGAACTCCTGACCTCGTGATCCACCCGCCTCGGCCTCCCAAAGTGCTGGGATTACAGGTGTGAGCCACCGCGCCCGGCTTGATACATACTTTCATTGAAATGTTGGTAAAATAAATGTGGTGTCTTTAGTGGGATAAAAATTTCACACAATTTTTAGATATGTATGTATATATGTGTATATATATACACACACATACAAATACACCCACATATATATTCATATTTATACATGTATACTTTATATGTATACATAAAAGATGTTGACAAAATCAGTCAAAATTGACATAAGAAGTCTATTTTGTTCAGTTATTTTCAAGATCTATAAATCATTTTACTGAAATTCAACAAATAACACAACAGTCTTTCTAGGTTGGGGGCCACTCTCTGCAAGCCATTTCCCACACTCTAGAAGCACAGATCTTGCACAGTATTTTTTTTTTAAAGTTACCTCTATATAGAAATCAGACTCTGCCACGACACCATCATGAACTATTTACAAACCTTCACATTATAGTATTCCTTTTATGCTTTTTCCCTCCTTTCTTTTCATACCCAGCAGCTCCAGTACTTTCCCTTGACTCATCCTGAAGGGGTGGAGGTTACTGTAGGGGAAGGGGTGGTAGGCTACTCATAACTACTGGCACCAGCCTTAGGATGTTGTCCCTTACCACAAGGTGGTGAATAGTCTCCTCCCAATTGGAGGGGTGGAGGACTTGGTGCAAAGACATGGAGGATTAGACAGAATAGGTGAGTTGGAGTAACTCCCTATAGGCACAAGCATCTGCAGCCTGTCCTGACCCCAGCCTGCACCCTCTTAACTCCTTAACTGGGGATGGGGGAGCAAAAATTAGTTGCAGTAGGGGGATCAGCCCAGCCCTGGGTAGAAGGTGAAGCCCCCGCCCAGTCCCCACTCCCATCAACAGCCAGCAAACTGTCCATCCATCTGAAGGCGGGAACAGATGGCAGGTAGGTGGGAAGAATCAGGCTGGCACTGCCCCCAGCCTCTGTCCAACACAGGAGAAATTGAAGTAGCAAATGGCTGAAATGCTTTGACTAGGGGTTAAAAGGGAAGTGAAGGAAACGAAGTTCCTACTTGTATACAGCACCCACAGCCTAGGGGCTGGAAGAAGGCAGACCTTGCTAGTAAAGTGCTATAGCCTCTAGCAGGGTTAGGCCCCAGGCAAACTTGGAAGAAAGCAGACCAGGCAAGGAACCAGGTACTGGGCATTCCTGACTGGTATATGCCCTTCCATGCTTCTTGCAGGGGTGGCTGGGGAGAGTAGGCGGATAACTCTGCCATTAGCCTTCACCAGCCACCAACCACCTCTTGTCCGCACACAAACCAACACCCAGCCAATACCGCAGGACTGATCCGCTCACAGCTGAAGGTAATGTGCCAACAGAGGTTACTCAGAGTCGTGGCCCCAGCCTGGGCTCCTCAATGGAAGCCACACCTTGAGCCTGGGAGTTTCTTGCTGAAGCAGGAGGTGCTATTGTCTGCTACTTCCCAGGCTCACACCTCATAGAAGATCACAGGGAAATCCATGTGGATTGTGGGGGTGGGGGTGGTGGTTCCAGGAAGTCTATTTTACAGTTAAATAAAACTGAGTAAAGCAAATAATAATAAATAAAAACAATGGACTATCATAAGTGACTATTTTATTATAAAATATTGTAAATTTGGTATATTAAAAATGCAAGATGAAATTTTTCCTACTTTGATAGAATAACTGGTAGTGGACTTGACCTCCTTTCAGAAAAAGTTATAAAACTAGAAAATACAGATAAAATACTGTTTGCAGACATTGGCAAACATGCAGGATAGAACTGTAATCAGTGAAGGAATAAAAGAAGGTAAGCACCACAATACCCCAGACAGAGAAATAGGAAAGGTAAACTCAGGAAAACACCAGTAATCTCCCTGGATTGAAAAGACCAGAATTGAAATGTTGGAAAGTTTAGATGGCTAAACTTTGGAATTTGTGGACTAGAGTATCAGAGTTGAAGAAATAGCATGGAGGAAGAGCTTCACAAATCTGCATAGAAAAGCCTTTGAACTTTTTGCTCAATAAAAAGCTGTGCATGCATAAGATGAAATTCCACGAGGTAAGACATAACTGGAAAGTCCTGACTTGAATCGTTCCCAGAAATTACACAGGGTGGGGAAACATTTAAATCCTGGCCAATCAGGTTGAAAAAACTCGTTGTATGATAGATTTTTCAGTAGAGAAGAATTAAACTGATCTGTAAGTAACTTAACTGCTTGTCTAAACATAATTCAAATCTAGTTAATGTAGGATAACAAATTTAGACATTCAACACCATAATATTCACAGATATCTACCATACAGTAAATTATTAAATATGCAAAGAAGCAGAAAATTATGATCCATAAAAGTAAAGTGATGGAGAAACATATGCCATGCTAACAACACGAACAAGAAGAAAGCTGCAGTAACTACATTAATTTCAGACAAAGCGGATTTGAGAGTAAGGACAAATCTCGAAAGTAAAGAAGGGCATTACATAATGATAAAATAATCAATTCTCCAAGAAGATATAACAATTCTTAATATGTATGTGCTTAACAACGAGCATCTAATATGTAACTATGTCTCAAACAATGAGTCTGATTTTGTCTCATAGAAAGTGTGGCAGGATTTGGGTCCAAATTAACACTTGATATTGTACTTTTCAGGCTCTTTTGCTTTTTTCCAGTCTTAGCATTCAGTTAGCCGGTAGCATCAACCCCTACTATTTACTCCATGTGGGTGAGGTAGGGCAGGACATTATGGCTATTTCTGTTCCATGGGGTTTTAAATTAATATTAAACATTCCTATGTCTTCTTAATATGTTAAAATACATTCTCTATCATATTTATGGTGTGCATGTGCAAGTATTTTAAAGAGAACTCACGGAGTCACTAGAATTGAAATGCCTCCTCAGCGTTTAACCTTTAGTTTTCGTCAAGATTTGAACTACAGAAGTTTACCTAGGCAATCTCTTCCTAGTCTATAGCACATGCAGCTGGTTTTATAAAGCAAATATTCAAATAAAATTTGTTATATTTTCTCCGAAATACTTCACAACAGACACTTCTATAGCATGTAGTTAGAAAAAAAAAAAGGGCCTAAATGAAAATCAATGTACTCTTTAACATTCTCCTGAGACATTTTTATAAACAGATATTAAAAGGTCCTAAGATGGTAAGTGTGTGATAAGCATGTGTGTGCATGTAAAAGGTAAACCTTTTGGACTTATCTGTTGTAGATTTAAAAGGCAGGCTCTCTCTAACACACACATACACCCCCACACCCACATACACTCTTAGGTTTCATGCCACAATACTGTCATCATTAGCCTGTGTGCAAGCTAAGCTATGAGGGAATCAATATATCCTTGAGAGATTGTACTTATTTTATGCTTGCTTCTTCTGCTATCTTCATAGGGTTTGTCCTGAGTGTTCTATAGAATTTATGAATTATCTATTTCATATAAATATGAGCTAATTATTTCTTTTTCTTTTTTTTAATGTAAACTGTTGAGAAATGTTTCCAGTTTTGTGGGTACGATGAAAAAAAAAAAGAGTATAGCAGAACAATGAGAAGTTGTATATCAAAGCAAGGTAACTGGTATTATTGCGTCAAACAAAATTTTCTTAGTAAACGGGTATTGTCTTTGTGGTAAGCATGTGGCATTAACAATGAGAAAGGGCAAGTTAAAATATGTAATTAGTTATTGAACCAAAGTATGAAACAATGTGTCCACACAAATTTAAGGGATAGATTGTCTGTACTATGCAATTTTGTTCCTTAAGTGTAAAGAACACAAAGATGATAAAAATGTTAATCTTTGTAACCATTAAAATCATGCTGTTAGTGGTTTCTTTTAGAAATAATGGAAGACCTGGTAATCATGGCCTTGTATTTTCGAATGGAAATAATTAACTGCAGCAGAGCAGCAGTGGCATTTTGGAAATGAAACCATGATCTTTGTAGTAAAATACAGTTTAGCGTTATTTCCACCACTCCTTATTACATTTCTGACACTGAAAGATTTTTAAATCACTTTTTGGCATAGTATCATGAACCAATTAAAATAAAAAGATGCTGCTGATAAAAGTTAAGTAATTATTTGGAGGATGAACTAAATATTAGAAAAAGAATCAATTTGAAGTTTTCACAAGCAGGAAAAAAGTGCAAGAAGTAATCGCTAACTTTCAAGATAGCCATGTATTATGGATCACAGAAACACTACAAAATTTTTAAAAACTGTCCATTCAACATTTGCTATAAATTATAATAGTCACATGATTATTTCTGAGTCTTCATATGTCAATGACCACTTCATATAATGCTTTCAGGCTATTGAAACATAGAAAATACAGTGTGTTCATGAAAAGATTGCATTATTTTATTGTGGAAGAAACTATGGGAATGTTTAGCTATTTGTCCCTTGAGTATGCTGCTCCGTCCCACATAAGCTCCTTTCTATCCTTCAAGCAAAGTGTTTATATTAACTTTGTCCTATCAACAATTTCTATCTCTTGTTGTTCATTGATATATCATGTTTCTCATTTAAGAAAAATTCATATGCAATATTCATTCAGTATATGGAATATTTCAAGTTATTAATAATTCACAGTTGTTCCTCATTATTGAATATCTCTTGTAATGTTCCTGGGGAGAACAGCCAGGGTAGTAGTGAAATAAAAATTGGCCAATTACTAACAGCTCAGATGGTTGAAACTCATGGTTGAGATGATTATCTGTGTAGCTTAATTGTGTGCTCTCCTTGGACCTCCTTCTGCGGGTAATTGAAAATCTGCTATGTGATTTCTTTAGCATAAATACTATATGCAGCTGTTAAATCACGTTGCCAAACTTCCTTTTTTTTCTTGCTGTTAAAGGAAAATGCTAGTAGAAGAGGTTTGTTGTAATGTAACAGTTCAGTTGTGTAAGTGTGCTTTTCAGATGTAAACTGTTTAGGTGATTTCTGAAGCTAGGTGACTCAAAAGTAGATTTTTATAATACCATGTCAAAATTACTGCATACTTGCTTTAAAGCAAAAGAACATACTGCATCGTGTTTTAGAAAAAAACTTTTGAAACAATAAGTACTCCGAGCATCTAAAAGGACAGTTTAAGCAAATATTTTTTGTTTTACTTTAAAAGTATATGCAAAACGTCAAAACACAGCTGTTTTCCCTCAGAGATTGAATACTATTTGGCTGTGTATTCCTTAGCAAGTTATATAAGATTGGGTTTCCTTGAACCATTAGGATTTAATGACAGCTTCTTTATACCACATTCACTTTAGGCAACAGAATACCTCGAAAGTACAGAATTTGGGAATGCCAGAAAATCATCTTTCCTTAAATATAGCTACCAATTGATGAACACAGATCTTTGTGTTATATCATCAGTACTTTATCAACTCAAATTACACTAAATTACTGTTCAAATCATCCTAAAAGGAGACACTAGCTATCAGTTAAATAAACCATTAGGTTTAACGTAAAATGAGTCACATGGGCATGATTAATCAGTTTTGCTGAGCTCTATCTGATTTCTAGACCCATTTTACCAAAGTAATTGATGGATTTTATTATGAAGACTGGACAATTCCACTTTTAGTTTTATGTGTTATTTTATTTAAACAGTGTTAAAAGACATAGATATGACTAGGAGGAGATTAATAGAGACAATATAGAATTCCTAATGGATGAATAAAGTACAGAAAAATGTATAATAATCTCAGATGCAAATTTAGAAGAGTTATTTTCTTAATAGAGACCAAAATTCAGATTCTGTAAGAGAAAATAGTAATACATTTGATAACATTTAATTAAAAAATCTTTTGTCAGAAAGAAAACACCATCAGCAAAAAAAAAAAAATGAAAAAAATTATGTAAGTTATATAACAGAAAAATAGTGTCAGTAATATACAAAGAGCTTGTAAAACACGAGAAGAAAACAGCAATAGCCTTATAGAAAATAGGCATAAGATAAGAGCATATTAGCCACAGCTTAAACATATAAAAATGTATACAACCTCACAGAATACATTAACATTAAAATTACATGGTCATTCCATTTCTCACTTACCAGATTGTTAACAATTCAAAAGCCTGACCACAGAGTTTTGTTTGTTTGTTTGTTTGTTTGGCAAAGCTATGGAAAAAATAGGCAATCCGAACTACAAAAGGGTACAACCACTTTGGAGTAAAATTTGTCAAGATGTAACAAAAAGAGTCTGACTCAATTTTTTGTAATGGACAGCAGACAACTTTTAAGCCTCACCACTCCCACTTGCCCTTCCACACACATCTGGGCAAGCTGATGAGGAAGCCTGTGTGCTCTTACCTTTGATATCAGTAGGAAGTTCAAAACACACAAGTGCTAGCCCCAACGCAATAATTCTTACCGTAACCCCACTCCCAGCTACCATAAAAAACAAACTAGTCTCCTTCCTCCAGTTTCTCAAGCCATCCTTATTTATGTTTGAGACGTTGCCCTGTTCTTGTCAGAAAAACTCATTGTGTGATTAATAGAACTTTTTATACCATCTTGGTGCATATGTGGCACCATCAGCCTTGATATCCAAACCAAATTTTGGGTGAGGATCCATCACATTTTTGTGGGACGGCTGTGATAGGGTTGTCTAGAGGGATAGAACTAATAGGATATATGTATATATGAAAGGGAGTTTATTAGGAGACATGACTCATACAGTAACAAGGTGAAGTCCCACAATAGGCTATCTGCAAGTTGAGCAGCAAGGAAGCCAGTAGTGGCCAAGTCCAAGTCCCAAAAATCTCAAAAGTTGGGAAGCTAACATTGCAGCCTTCAGTCTATGTCTGAAGGTCCGAGACCCCCTGGCAAGACGCTAGTATAAGTTCACAAGTCCAAAAGCCAACTAACTTGGACTCTCATGTTTAAGGGTGGGAAGCATCCAACACAAAAGAAAGATGAAGGCTGGAAGACTCAGCAAGTCAGCTTCTTCCACCTTCTTCTCCTGATTTTTCTAGCCACACTGGCAGGCAATTGAATGGTGCCCACCCACATTGTGGGTGTGTCTTCCTAAGAGTAAGTCTTGCTCTCCCAGCCCACTGATGCAAATGTTAATTTATCCTGGCAACACCCGGAAACAATACTTTGCATCCTTCAGTCCAATCAAGTTGACACTCAATATTAACCATCACAATGGCCAAACACATTTATTTACTTTTGACTCAGAGTCCACTTCTAAGAATCCATCTCAAAGTCATCTAGCAAAAAAATATAAAAATATAGGCGGTCCCGGCTTCTGTGGGGCGCTGCCCGGTGGCTCTGGCCCCGCGGGGCCATTGGCCCAGCCCGCCGGCCCCTGAGCTCCAGTAGCCCGCCGTTGCAGGAGCTGTTCGCCCAGGGCGGGCCCTTGCGGACCTTCCTCCAGCGCCAGGCGGGGTCTGAAGCCCATTTGAAGGTCAGGAGGCCGGAGTTGGCGGCGGCAGTGATCAAACTGCTGAACGAGAAGGAGCAGGAGCTGCGGGAGACCGAGCCCTTGCTGCACGATGAGAATGAAGATTTAAGGAAACTTGCAGAGAATGAAATAACTCTGTGTCAAAAAGAAATAACTCAGTTGAAGCATCAGATTATCTTACTTTTGGTTCCCTCAGAAGAAACAGATGAAAATGAACTGCAGGAGTTGGAGGTCAGGAGGCAATGTTGTTTACTTCAGAGATATTTGATATGTATCAACAATATGCTGCATTTAAAAGACGGCATTTCGAAACCCTGGAGTATTTTCCAAGTGAAATAGGTGGCCTTACACATGCATCTGCCAGTATTGGGGGTTCAGAAGCCTATAGGCACATGAAATTTGAAGGAGGTGTGCACAGAGTACAAAGAGTGCCAAAGACACAAAAGCAAGGCCGCATCCATACTAGCACCATGACTGTAGCGATATTACCCCAGCCTACTGAGATTAATCTCGTGATTAATCCGAAAGATTTGAGAATTGACACTAAGCGAGCCAGTGGAGCTGGGGGGCAGCATGTAAATACCACAGACAGTGCTGTCCGGATAGTTCATCTTCCAACAAGTGTTGTTTCTAAATGTCAACAAGAGAGATCTCAACTGAAAAATAGAGAGCTGGCTATGACAAAGTTACGTGCCAAACTGTACAGCATGCATCTAGAAAAAGAAACAAATAAAAGACAGAATGCTAGAAAAATTCAGATTGGAAGTAAAGGAAGATCAGAGAAAATAAGAACATATAATTTTCCACAGAACCGGGTCACAGATCACAGAATAAGCAAGACACTGCATGATCTTGAAACTTTTATGCAAGGAGATTATCCACTGGATGAACTTGTACAGTCATTGAAGGAATACGCCGATTATGAATCTTTAGTAGAAATTATTTCCCAAAAAGTTTAAGTTGATTTGTTATTTATAGACTTTTGTAGCTTAGAAAAATTCTACAGCACATCCACATAGGGTGAAAATACCCTTATTCTCTTAAAAAACATGAGTTAACACAGTTGGAGGTAATATGCATATTTTGAAGTCATAGATAATTTACACAGATCTCTCTCAATGCATTAGCAAAAATCATACAATATACAAATGGTCCTCGATTTACATTGTGGTTAATTCCCAGTAAACCCATCATAAGTTAAAAATGCATATAACGTTAGCAACACAGCAGCCTCCTACTTAATGACAGCCTGATGTAACAATTTTCCAATTTTACCGTGGTATGAAAGAGGCATAATTTGTAAGTCCTAAGGAGCTCCTCAGCTTGAAATGGGGCTGCATCCCTGTAAACCCATCATAAAGTCAAAAAATCCTAAAACCATCATAAGTTGGTGACCACCAGTAATCACGATGTAGTGATAAATCTTGGACACTTCCTTACAATAAGTAGACAAAGGAAAATCATCCTTTGTCCTGTTCTGTGTAAGTATTTAATGAATGATCAAAAATTCAGTTTAAATATTATGAAAAACTTTAAACATAAAGTAGTAGAAATATGACAGTAAATACTGGATCCTGATATCTAGTCAGGAGACAGAAACCATACCATTAACTTGAACAGGGATAATTTTAATATAAAAAACTGTTAACTGATAATGGTATTAGCTTTTAAGAGGGATGAAAGAGAGCTACGATGTTCTAGGACTGAGAGTACCCAAGTTAAGAATAACCTTGAAAGGGGCTCCCGTTACCTATAGTGAAGTCAGGCCTGATGGAGAGAGAGTGGCTATAGCCTACTCAGTGATGGGGAAATTCCCTGTTTCGCCTTGGGCCAGAGCTGGTGTACAGCTGGTGGATCAGTCTTACAAGCAAAGAACCTCACACCTTCTACTGGTAAGCCAGAAGCCTCTTGCTAGGGTGTGAGCAAAACTTGGACAGGAACTCTCAGTAGATGTTTGTGTTTGTCAAGATTCTCCAGACAAACTCCCTTAAAAGGATTGGCTTGTGTGATTATTATTATGTCTAACAAGTCCAGAAGCTGGAGTGTGAGGCAGGAGGCTGGAGACCCAGGAAAGCTGATGGTGCAGGTCCAGTCCAAAGGTATCTGTTGGAGGATTCTCTTGTTCTTGGAAGAGGACAGTCGTTTCTTCTCTTCAGACCTTCACCTGACTGGATCAAGCCTACTAACATTGAGGAGGGCAGTCTGCATTACTCAAAGTTCACTGATTTAAATGTCAATCTCATGTAAAAACACCCTCACAGAAACACCTAGCATAATGTTTGACCTTATGCTTGGAAAATCAGAGCAGAAGTTAAATCTCTTAAAAAAAAAAAAGTATGACCCAGTAGCTAGGCACCCTGTGGCCCAGTCAAGTTGACACATAAAATTAACTGTCACAGTATCATCTTAGAAGCAAGAGAAGCCCCTTTATTCTGCAGTGCCCCTCTACCAATACCTACTGACAAAGAACATGGTGCTATCTGGCATGGGAGAAATGTTCAGTTTGCTATGGCTTGAATGTGTCCCCTCAAATTCAAGTGTTGCCAATGTGACAGCATCAAGAGGTGGGCCCTTTAAGAGATCACTAGGCCATGAGGGATTCTCTCAGGACTGGGATGAAGGCCCTTAATAAAAGAGGCTTCAGGGAGCATCCTGCTAGTTTGCCTTCTGTATGTGAGAACACAGCAATTAAGCCCTAGTCAACAAGTGCCAGCTCCTTGATCTTAGACTTCCCATCCTCCAGAACTGTAAGAAATACATTTCTGTTCTTTACAAATTAAAAAAGTATATATATAAAAATATGTATCCACATAATTATTTCTTACAGCACTGGTTTTGTCATTGCAAACAACTGGAAACAATCTGAATGTCCAGTAATAGGGGACTGTTTAAGAAAATGATTGAGCAGCCAAACAAATATTGTACAAGTGTAAAAAGAAATAAGGAAGACCTCTGTATGCTATTATGGAATGACATCCAAAACACGTTATGAAGTGAGAAAGGGCACATATATAACAATTTGTATGGTACGCTAACTTGCACTTAAATAAGAAAAATTGATATATCTATATCTATACATATTTATTTTTTTCTTTACAAAAAAATAAGGTAATACTAAAACAAATTAGCAAAATGTTCACCTAAATAAAAAGTGGTAGGGACAGGGTGTAGTGGAAGGAAATGGAAGACAGATTACCATGCTTATAAATTTGACTTTGGTAGTATATAACTGTCTTACATATTATAAACAAAATGAAATCAAAATGAAAAATCAATACTTAAAAATAAAAAAACAAAAATTATACCATCTGAACTGTGTATCTTGTCAGAGGCCTACACTCACACATAATTATTTCAAATGACTTTAAAATGAGTTAACTATATATCCTTAGTAGGGATTAGCCTAAGGACAAAAGAAAATGAAAAGAAACATTAAACTGACTTATGATTATATTTTTACTAACCATATTGATCATTTTATTCTGAATATTTGTGTAGATATTGCCAGAGAAAGCAAATAAATATTTGTGTTAATGTCATTGGAAGCTAAGACTTTCAGTATAATTAAACAGATACTTAATACTCTGAACTAATTTTAAAGGGAAAATATCAGTAAGAATTTATGATATAAATTCTAAAATCTGTAAATCTGTTTTCTTGATTTGCACTGAAAAAAAAAAAAAGGCAAACATATATGTGATGAGTTGTCCTAAATTTGCAATGATGAACTCTATGATTTTTCCAATTAAGGCAACCAGAGATTCTTGGAGAAATAATAATTTAAAAAAAGGGGGAGTGGTAAACAAAATGTGCAAAATGAGCCTGGAGCATGTTGTCATGCCAGAAAACAGGAAAGCTATAAAAAGAAATGATTTGCATCATGTTAAAAGGATTCAGATGCCTAAAGAGTTTCCTGCTAGCCAAAGTTCAGATAATATGAGCATCAAAAGTAGTAATAACTACAGTGGATAGAAACACATTGCAAATTCATGAATTAATTATGTTGAGTTAAAAAAAACAACTTCAGTTTGCAGGTTTCTGTGGAACCAGTTTTGGAAACTGGCAAATGAAGGAAAGAGTCGGGCAGTTTTCTTGCTTCTCTTGTGCAAATTGTACTCAGGGTAGCCAAATAGTGCAAAAAGTTTTTAAAAATTACTTTTGCTAACAAATAACAAATTGAAAGAATTAGTATATTCCCATTTTGCAAAGTCTAGTGAAATCACAGATTTGAGAAATGATCGTAAATGAATGCTGAAACTATTATGTGAAAAGCTGATGGATAATTTAATAATGAATTGATGAATGAAGCTGACACACTTGACTTACTGATCAAACTTTTTATCACTGTAAAAGGAGACAACGGGACATTATGAATCTCTGTATATGATTCTATGGAAAGTTAAAGAAGCCCACTATATGTGAATTTTCATTCCCAAACAACTGTACCTGAGAACCGCAATCTGTATGACATATGGGAAATAGATCAACATATTAAATAGTATCATGAAAATACAATCTATGAAATCTTGAGTGTGTAGAACTATAGTAGTAGGTTTTAAACTTTAGCGTGCATCAGCAGATTGTTGGGCTCTTAACTCTAGAGTTTCAGGTTCAATAGGTTTGGGGCGTTCCTTGAGAACTTACATTTCTAAGTTTAAGTTCAATTTAAGTTCCCAGATGATGTTCCCAGATGATGCTGATCCCTGCTGATCTCAGGACTACCAGTGGCCTTTTCCCACAAATATAGTGAACATATAGAGTAAAATACACTTAGGAAACACTCCAGGAATATGGATGTGCAGATCCTCTTTGGATTCTGATTTGAAAAAAGTTTGTAATAAATGTTCATGAAGAAATTGGAGAAATAGGCTCAGTGATACTTTACCGTAGACATTATTATTAAATGTTAATATGTGATAAACATGTTTTTTGTATTTTCTTTAGGTGTGAATTTTAGAGATATATACTAGAACATTATTGGCTAAATGATATTAAAGATGTTGAATACGTGGTGTTGTATATAGTATTCTCTATATGTTCAAAATTTTCTAAAATAAAAATTGATTTATAAAGCCAGAATGTAAATCTATTTTCATTGTCATTTCTAAACACCCAGAAGGTTTCTGGATATTATAAAGACATTCAGTATAGATATAGTTGTGTCAATTTTATAGTATTTAATTTTCAGATGAGAGTTTTGTTATAGTTTATAAAAGAGGCTTTCCTATTGAGGACTCAGAACTATTTTGGAACCTAAAAATAAATGTGATTCCCAGCAGCTTCAAGTTTTGATATTCAACAAGCTAATAATTTTTTAAGTTAAATATAATGAGCTATTGCTCAGCAAAAGAATGTGTTTTTTCCTTTTAACTTCTAACAAATTCTGTATCTAATGTATAAATAGTATAGAAAAATACGGGGTAATGTAAACATATAGGGACATTGTGGCTAAAGAATTAAAATCACTTGTAAAATAAACATATTCTTATGGCAAAAAAATCAGCAGCTAAAGCACCAGTTCTTTTCAAGTTATATTCTCAAACATTTTATAAATTATAAAAATATTATGGATTACACTATGCTGTATGTTTTCATTTTATTTGTTATATATTTATATATTACATATTTATATTTAGTTTTATGATATATAATATAGCATATATATATCACACATATATATATAGAGAGAGAGAGAGACTTTGTGAACCTCCCTTCTCTCCCTCAATTTAATGGGGACTGCCTTGAGATGAGGCTGTTAGTATGGTCTCTTGGAAGGCCACAAACTTAATGGGATTTTTGTTCTGAGTTACTTTATTAAATTAAAAGGTTTTACTAGGTGCCACACTCTTAAGCAAACTTTTCCCAGAGGAAATTTAAATCAGATTAAAAGTTTTATTGGGCATTCATTCCTTAAAGTCTTATCACTCTTGCCTTTTATATTTGGAGCTCAGAAGTAGTCTTTTAAACACTGGAATTTCTGGACTTTTCTATTTCCATTATTATTATTATTTGCTTTGAAACTAACCAATTATTTTCAGAGTTCTTCTTTTGCTTGTAATACTATGCCAAACACAACAAATAACAACTAACACAATTACCATTAGGTTGACGCAAAAGTAATTGAGATTTTTGCAATGAAATTGTTGCAAAAAACACAATTACTTTTGCACCAACCTAATAACATTTTCATTTTCTACTTTGCTTTCTAACTTCTTTTTGTCTACAAGTTCATTTGTTCTATGTTCTAATGAATAATTTGTGAAACATGACAGTTATTCCAAATGTCTTGTCATTGTATAATATGGTTACCATCCTTCCCAGCTATATTAAAATGTTTTATTTTATTTTACTGTTTCCACATCTACAATCAAAGTAAGGTTAATTTTTTTTTTTTTTTTTTTATTCATCCTAGTAGGTTGGGCTATGCTACAGTTACAGAGGCTGGCAAATTTCAGAGGCTCTGCACAATCACCCAGGGACAGAGGCTGATAGACTTTTCACTCTCTTGAAGCTACACCATTTAGAATGTGTATATGTGATAACCTGTCAGGGGAAGAAAAGACTGGAACTGATTTTTTTAAACCAATTAGCCATAACTGTGGCACCATCTGCAGCCTAATTATAAAGGAAAGTATAATTACCCTGTGTACCTGAAGGGGGGAGAAAACTCCATTGGATATTAATGCACACTAGAAATCCATACCATACCTTGACCTAAAACACCATGAATCAGACAGATAGGCAAACTCCATGTTACAGTACAGAGCAATAACTGATATGATAAAAGTATGCAGTGTGCTACAAAACATGGTGAGTGATATAGAGGATCTCTCGTGGTTTTGTCTCTTCCATGATTGTATTAGTGCATTCTCTCATTGTTCTAAAAAACTGAGACTGGGTAATTTACAAAGAATAGAGGTTTAATTGGCTTATCGATCCACAGGCTGTACAGAAAGCATGGTGGCATCAGCTTTTGGGAAGGCCTCAGGGAACTTACAATCATGATAGAAGGTGAAGGGGGAGGCAGCCCTTCACATGGCTGGAGTTACAGGAAGAGAGAAGGGGAGGTGCCACACACTTTTAAACAACCAGATATCGTGAGAATTCACTTACTATCATGAGAACAGCACCAAGAAGAAATCTGCTCCCATGATTTAATCACCACCCACCAGGCCCCATCTCCAACATGGGGGATTCTGTTTTGTTTTGTTTTGAAATGAAGTCTTACTCTGTTACCTCGGCTGGAGTTCAGTGACGCGATCTCGGCTCACTGCGACCTCTGTTTCCCAGGTTCAAGTGATTCTCCTGCCTCAGCCTCCTGAGTAGCTGGAACTAATAGGCATTCGCTACTATGCCCAGCTAATTTTTGCCTTTTTAGTAGAGACAGAGTTTCACCATTTTGGTCAGGGTGGTCTCAAACTCCTGACCTCAAGTGATCTGCCTGCCTCGACCTCCCAAAGTGCTGGGATTACAGGCTTGAGCCACCGTGCTGGGCCAACATTGGGGATTACAATTAAACATAAGATCTGGGTGGGACACAGAGCCAAACCATATCATTCTGCCCCTACCCCCTCCAAAATCTCATGTCTTTCTCACATTCCAAAATATAATCATGCCTTCCAAACTGTCCTCCAAATCTTAACTCATTTCAGCATTAACTCAAAAGTCCAAAATCTCATCTGAGATGAGCCTAGTTCCTTCTACGTATGAGGCTGTAAAATAAAAAATAAGCTAGTTACTTCCAAGATACAATGAAGATACAGGCATTGGGTAAATATTCCCATTCCAAAAGGGAGATATCGTCCAAAATAGAGGGGATATAGGCCCCATATGAGTCCCAAACACAGCAGGACAGTCATTAAATCTTAAAGATCCAAAATAATCTCTTTAGACTCCATGTTCCTTATCTAGAACACACTGATGCAAGGAATTATTTGAATCTTCTCTCTCTCTCTTTTTTTTTTTTTACTTTGTTAGTCTATCAGTCTTGCCTTTGGTCTGTCAATCTTGTTTGTTTTTTTTGCAGAAACAACTCAGTTTTATTGATCTTTTTAGGGATTATTGTATTTCAATTTCACTAAGTTCTCTGATTTTAGTTATTTCTTTTCTTCTGCTAGTTTTGGAGTTGATTTGTTTCTTTTCTTCTAGTTTCTCTAGGTGCAATGTTAGATTATTAATTTGAGATCTTTCTAACTTTTTAATGAAGGCATTTAGCACTGTAAATTTTCCACTTAACGTTGCTTTAGCTGCATCTCAAAGATTTGTTAATTTTTGTCTCTGTTTTCATTCAGTTTATATTTTTTTTACTTCTGCCTTAGTTTTGTTGTTCACCGAAGAGTTATTCAAGGGTAAGTCGTTTATATTCCATGTATCTGTGTAGTTTTGAGAGATGTTCTTGATATTGATTTCTATTTTTATTGCACTGCGGTCAAGAGTGTGCTTGATACGATTTCAATATTTTAAGTTTTTGAGACTTGCTTTATAACCAACAGGTGGTTAATCTTAGAATATCTTCTGTATGTAGATGAAAATAATGCATATTCTGTAGTTATTTGCTGGAGTTCTGTAGATGCTTGTTAGGTTCAGTTGGTCAAGTGTCAAGTCTAATTTCAGAATTTATTATATTTCCACCTTGATTATCTGTCTAATGTTGTCAGTGGGGCGTTGAAGTCTCCCACTATTATTGTGTGTGTGTGTGTGTGTGTGTTGTGTTTAGGCTTTTTGTAAATTAAAAAAAAAATTCTTTTATGAATCTGGGTGCTCCAAGGCTGGGTACAGATATATTTAAGATAGTTAAGTATTCTTGCTGAATTAAAACCTTTGTAATTAAGTAATGTCTTTCTTTGTTGTTCTTAATTGTTGTTGATTTAAAGTCTGTTTTATCTGACATAACAATAGTGACTCCTCCTCTTCTTTGTTTCTCATTTGCATTGAAGATCTTTCTTCATTCCTTTTCTTTGAGCCTGTTGGTGTCATTACATGTGATATGGGTTTCATAAAGATAGCAGACAGTTAAGTCTTGTCTTTTAATCCAGCTTGCCACTCTATGCGATTTAAGTCAGGCATTTCAACCATTTCCATTCAGCGTTGATATTTACCTTTTAACTTTATTTTAAGTTCAGGGGTACATTTGCAGGTTTGTTATATGGGTAAACTTGTGTCATAAAGATGTGTTCTACAGATTATTTCATCGTCCAGGTATTAAGGCCAGTAATCATTACTGGTATTTCCTGATCCTCTCCCTCCTACCGTCCTCTACTCTCCATGTGTGTTGTTCCTCTCTATGTGTCCATGTGTTCTCATCAGTTAGCTCCCACTTATAAGTGAGAACATGTGATATTTGTTTTTTTGTTCCTGTGTTAGTTTGCTAAGAATAATGTCCTCCAGCTCCATCCCTGTCCCTGCAAAGGGCATGATCTCATTCTTTTTTAATCCTATAAAATAAAACAAACAACAACAACAAAAAACCCATAGTATTCCATGGTATATACATAGCACACTTTATTCAGTCTGTCATTGATGGACATTTAGGTTGATTCCATGTCTTTGCTATTGTGAATAGTGCCGTGATGAACGTATGCTTGCATGTGTCTTTCTAATAAAACAACTTATATTCACCTGGGTAGATGAAAGTAAAGATAAGAAATAATAGAAATCAGTGAAATTGAAAACAGGATACCAGCTAACAACATAATGACAGGATCAATATCTCATAATCTTTATTTTGTTAGCTGGGCTCCTGTTTTCAATTTCATTGATTTCTGCTCTGTTTATAATTTCTAATGTTGACTTTTCTTCTGCATGCTTTGGATTTAATTTGCTATTTTTTTAGTTTTCTAAATTGGAAATTTGATTGCTGATTGTAGTTCTCCCTTCTTTTCTAGTATATGCATTAAATGCTATACATTTCCCTCTAAGTACTACCTTGGTTCTATTCTTGACAATATTGACAAAAGTCAATAATTTCCATTTGAGATATTTAAAAATATTTTCTAAAATTATCTTCACACTTCTTATTACACATATATGTTATTTTAAAGTGTGTTGTTTAATCTCCAAGTATTTTGGATGTTTTCCATGTCACTGATTTTCAGTCACTGATTTCTACTTTCATTTTATTATGGTCTGAAAGCATACTTTGTATGATTGTTATTAATTTAAATTAATTAAAGTGACTTTTATGGCCCAGAATACTTTCTAAGTTGGTAAATGTTTAATATAAGCTTAAGAAAATGTTTATTTTTCTGTTTTTGAATAAATTTTTCTATAAATGTCCATTACACTTAGTTTATTAAAGATACTATTCTGTTCAAATACATCCATACTGATTTTATGAATTCTGAATCTGTCATAATGAGAGTGGAGTGTGTTGAAATCTCCAACTATGTAAAGGTAGATTTTTCTATTTCTCCTTTCATTTCTGTCACTTCTTGTTTCACATATTCAATGCACATTGTTAAGCACATACATTTTAAGAATTTTTATATCTTTTGGAGAATTGATTCTTTTATCATTATGTAATGCCCTTCTTTACGTTTTATATTTTTCCTTACTCTCAAATCTGCCTTGTCTGAAATTAATATAGTTACTGCATCTTTCTTCTTGCTATTGCTGTTAGCATGGCATATTTTTATCCATCATTTTGCTTTTATGGGTCATAATTTTTGGCTTCTTTGCATATCTAATGATTTTTCACTGTATAGTAGTTATCTGTGAATATTATGGCATTAAGTGTCTATATTTGTTGTCCTACATTAACGATATTTGAATTATATTTAGACAGGCAGCTATATTACTTACAGATCAGTTTAATCCTTCTCTACAGAAAAATCTATCAACCTGATTGGTCAGGTAAAGTGTGACATATTTTTCTGTAGAGAAGGATTAAATGAGTTTTTCAACCTGATTGGTTAGACTTTAAATGTCTTCCCTCCCTGTGTAATTTCTGGGAATTGTTCAAGTAAAGACTGTCCAGTTGTTGTCTGTTTTAACTTGTAGAATTTCTTCGTATACATGCACAGCTTTTTACTGAGCAAAAACTTAAAGGCTTTTCTATGCAGATTTGTGAAGCTCTTTTCTCTATGCTATTCCTTCAACTCTGGTACTCTACAAATTCCAAAGTTTAGCCATCTAAACTTTCCAAAATTTCAATTCTGGTCTTTTCAATTCAGGGAGATTACTGATATTTCCCTGAGTTTACCTTTCCTATTTCTCTGTTTGTGATATTTTGGTGCTTACCTTCTTTTAACCCTTCTTCACTGATTACAGTTCTATGCTGCATGTTTGTGGATGTCTGCAAACAGTGTTTTACCTGTATTTTCAGTTTTGTAATTTTTCTGAAAGGAGGGCAAGTCCACTACCAGTTATTCTATCAAAGTAGAAACAATTTCATCTTGAAATTTTAATATACCCAATGTAAAATACTTTGTAATGAAATAATCACTTACGATAATCCATGTTTTTATTTATTATATTTTGCTTTTCTTAGTTTTATTTTACTTTAAAATAGAGTTATGTCAATTTTTACTTGTTTTTGCCATGATCTTTTATGTAAACATAAAAAGCATATATGTATAAATATGAATATATATACACACACACACATACACATCTATAAATTGTCTCACTAAAGACCCCATGTTTATTTTACCAACATTTCAATGAAAGTATGTATCAAAAATCAAAAACAGGAGTTTGAGTGGTCCCCGGTACTGGTTGGGGGCTGGCTGCTGGGGTATTTGGCTGTTATAATAAAGTTATAATGAACATATGTGTACAGGTATTTGTATGGACGTATGTTGTCATTTCTTTTGAATAAATACCTAAAAGTGGGATTGCTGGAATCAAGGATCCTATTGTAGTTACTCAGCATAGATTTTTATAGAGTTTTCTGGTGGATTTGAGCAAAATGGCTGACTAGACTCAGCCAGGTGGAACAGCGCCACACAGGGATGGGGATGACTGGTGCACTCCTAACAGATCTTCAGAAGAGAAGGCACTGAGAGTGGATGGAGGGAAGACACAGAAGCTAGCCCGAAGGGGGAGGAAGGTGGGAATCCTGCAAGGGGCTACCATGCACAGGGACTCATTCCCAGCCCCCAGTGACTAAGGCAGCCAATGACTTGAACTGCCAAGGAGTAACCCAGTTTCCCCGCAGACCTCTGGAATCCTGGCAGGCAGAGACCCCTCTACAACTACGGACACTTGAGTTGGCTAAGGGAAGTGTTGGTCCTGAACTCTGCATGGTGGTGCTGCCCATGAATCAGGGCACCTCCCCGCCACCCACCAACACCCCTCAGTCTGCTTGCTTCTTCCGAGTCCCCAGCCTGGCTATGCCTGCTTACAGTGCAGTCCCCAGGTAACTTCTGGGGGCCCACATCATATAGCTCCTGTGCTGGCAGATTGTGTCTGACAGGCAGAGTGCGTCAATAGATTGACCCCACGGATGCACACCAGTCCACCCCTGCCCTCCTCCACTGCAGCCTCCCCCATGCCACTTTGCCTGCAGTCACTCACCCACAACCAGCCTCCCCCATTGCTTTGCCAGCGTGTATGTGCATGGAAAGATCTAGCACACTCTGTCAGTGCACATGCACCCTGCTGTGCCACTGTGGCAGAAGTGAGTGCACACACCCCCACCTACACTGCATGGCCATTGTTTTGGGAGAGCATGGAGCCTGCCAACCCTGCCCCAACCATTGCCCCACTTCTGGACCAACACTACTGCTGGTGTGAAACTAGGCATGGAAAACAGCAGACCTGCCCCCACCCAGAGTGGCTACTGCCAACAGTGTGCACAGAGAGGGTGCACCTAATACTGCACTCTCAAGCATGGTACCCCCATGCTGACATCAGCATGAACATGTGCACCATGACTGGTGTGGGATCCCTACTCCCACTGAGTTGTACTGCCATAAACACTGCTGTGAATGCCTGCACAGAGGCCAGCAACCAACCACACAATTAACACCCTGTCACTACCAAAAAGCCTGCACCCTGCTGTGCTGCCACTGATGTCGTTGCTGCCACATGTGAATTAAGATGGATCCAGCTTCCACTGCCATAGGAAGTGCTTTGTCTGACACCACTCATTAGAGTGTTGTGACCAGAAGTCCAAAAGCACTTTGGTCTCTCGAGCGTAGCAGGTTCTTAACCTTTGAGGAGCAAGAGATAAAATCTGGGGCCTTAATATCAGTCTCCCAGAGTTCAAACACCCAGTTCAGGAGTCTTGAGATGAGACTTGGCCCCTAAAAGCTTCCAGTCATGAAACCAGGTGACTGAACCTACCCTATACCACAATTAAACTCAAGGTTTTCAAATAGGAAAAAAGGAAAAATCTTAACCAAAAAACAGATACTTCAAAGATTAAATAAAACATCAACCCACAAAGATGAGAAAGACCCAGCAAAAGAACCCTGACACCTCAAAAGCCAGAGTTCCTTCTTTCCTCCAAATGATCATACTCATTCTACAGCAAGAATTCTTAACCAAACTGAGATAGCTAAAATGACAGAAATATAATTGAGAATATGGATAGGAATGAAGATCATCAATATTCAGGGGAATGTTGAAACTCAAGCTAAGGAAGCTAAGAATCACAATAAAATGATACAGGAGCTGACAGAAAAAATAGCCAGTATAAAAAATAATGTAACTGATGTTACTGCACTAAAATACACTCTATAAGTATTTCCTAATGAAATTGCAAGTATTAACAGCAGAATATACCAAACCGAGTAAAGAATCTCAGAGCTTGAAGACTGGCTTTCAGAAATAAGACAGTCAGAAAATAATTTAAAAACAAAAACAAAAAAAGAATAAAAAGAAATGAACAAAACATCAGAGAAATACAGGATTGTGTAAACAGATTGAATTTACAACTCATTGGCATCCCTGAAAGAGATGAGGAGAGTGTAAGCAACGTGGAAAATATATTTTAGGTTAGCCTACATAAGAAGTTTCCTAACCTAGATAGAGAGGCCAACATTAAAATTGAGGAAATGCAGAGAACTCCCACAAAATATTTCAATGCACATAAACATCAGATTGTCTAAGGCCAAAAAAAAAAAATTAAAGGAATCAGAAAGTGACAGATAACTTACAAAAAGAAGCTCATCAGATTAATAGCAGACCTTTCAGCAGAAACCCTACAAGCCAAAACAGGTTGGGGGGCTATATTAAATCTTCTTAAAGAAAACAAATTTTAACTCAGAATTTTATATCTGGCCAAATTGGGCTTCATAAGCAAAGGAGAAATAAGATCCATTTCACATGAACAAATGCTGAAAAAAGTAGTTACCACCAGACTTGCCTTACAAGAGCTCCTGAATGAAGCATTAAAGCTGGAAAGGAAAGACCATTACCAGCCACTACAAAAACACACCTAAATGAACAGACCAGTGACACTATAAAGCAACCACAAACAAGTTGGCATAACAAACAGCTAACAATACAATGACAAGATCAAATCCACAGATAATCAATGCTAATCTTAAATGCAAGCGGACTAAATGCCTTAATTAAATGACACAGCTGGATAAAGAAGCAAGGCCCAGTGGTATGCTGCCTTTAAGCAAGCCACGTGACATGCAGTGACACTGATAGACTTAAAGGGATAAAAAAATCAACCAAGCAAATGGAAAACAGAGAAAAGCATGGGTCACAATCGTAATTTCAGACAAAAAAATAGAATTTAAACCTACAAAGAACAAAAAAGACAAAAAAGGGTAGTGTATCATGATAAAGGGTTCAATTCAACAAGAAGACTTAACTATTCTAAATATATATGCATCCAACACAGAAGTACCTAGACTCATAAAACAATTCCTTAGAGACCTCAAAAAAAATTTAAACTTTCACATAATAACATGCCACTGACAGTATTAGAAAGATCATCGAGGCAGAAAATTAATTAAGATATTCAGGACCTGAGCTCAAAACTGGATCAAATGGACTTGATAGACATCTACAGAACTCTCTACCCCAAAACTATGGAATATATATTGTTTTCATCTGTAGATGGCACATACTCTAAAATTTACAACACAATTAGGCATAAAAAAAAATAACAAATGCAAAAAAACAAAATCATACCAACCACTCTTTTGGACCACAGCACAATAAAAATAGAATTTGAGACTAAGAAAATCACTCAAAACCATAGAATAACATGGAAATTAAACAACCTACTCCTGAATTACTTTGGGGTAAATAATGAAATTAAGGCAGAAATCAAGAAGTATTTGAAACTAATGAGAACAAAGATATACCAGAATCTCTAGGACAAAGCTAAAGCAGGGTTAAGAGGGAAACTCATAGCACTAAATGCTGACCTCAAAAAGTTAGAAAGATCTCAAATTAACTACCTAACAGCACAACTAAAATAACTAGAGAAGCAAGAGCAAACCAACCCCAAAGCTAGCAGGTGACAAGAAATAACCAAAATGAGAGGTAAACTGAAGGAGTTTGAGATATGAAAAACCATTCAAAAGATAACCAAAGCCAGGAGCTAGATTTTTTGAAAAAATTTGTAAGATAGATAGACCACTAGCTAGACTAATATAGAAGAAAAGAGAGACAATCCAAATAAACACAATCAGAAATGACAAAGGAGATATTACCACTGCCCCCACAGAACCCACCATTAGAGACTCTTATGACTACCTCTATGCAAACAGACTTAAAAAATTTAGAAGAATTGGATAAATTCCTGGATATATACACCCTCCCAAGACTGAATCTGGAAGAAATTACATTCCTGAACAGACCAATAATGAGCTCTTAAATTGAATCAGTAACAGCCTACCACATCCCCACACCCCCCAGAAAAGCCCTGGACAAGACAGATTCAAATCCAAATTCTACAATACATACAGAGAAGTGCTGGAACCATTTCTCTTGTAACTATTCCAGAAAACTGAAGAGGAGGGAGTCCTCCACAATTCATTCTTTGAAGCCAACATTATCCTGATTCCAAATCCTGGCAGAGTCACCACAAGAAAGAAACTTCAGGCCAATATCCTTGTTGAATATTGATGCAAAGTCCTCAACAAAATACTGGCAAACCAAAGCACATCAAAAAGTGAGTCTACCACAGTAAAGTAGATTTTATCCCTAGGAAGCAAGATTGGTTCAACATATATAAATCAATAACACGATTTATCACATAAACAGAAGTACAAAACTGCATGATTCTCTAAATAGATACAGAAAAGGTTATCATTAAAACTCAGCATTTCTTCATATTAAAACTCATAACAACATAGGTATTGAGGAAAAATACGTCAAAATAATAAGAGCCATCTGTGGGAAACCCACAGTCAACAATCATACTGAATGGACAAAAGCTGGAAGCATTCTTCTTGAAAACAGGCACAAGACAATGATGCCATCTCTCTCACTACTCCTATTTAACATATCATTGGAGGTCATGACCCAAACAGTCAAGCAAGAGAAAGGAATTAAAGACATCCAAATAGGAAGAAAGGAAGTCAAAATATTCCTGATTGCAGATGACATGATTCTATATCTAGAAAAACCCATACTGTCAGGCCAAAAGATCCTTAAGCTGATAAACACCTTCAGAAAAGTCTCAGGATACAAAATCAATGTACAAAAATCATTAGCATTCCTATACACCAACAGTAGCCATACTGATAGCCAAATCATGAATGCAATACCATGCATAACTGACACAATAAAAATAAAATGCCTAAGAATATAGCTAATCAGGAAGTGAAAGATCTCTACAATAATAAATACAAACCACTGTTCAAGGAAATCAGAGAGGACACAAACAAATGGAAATACATTCCATGCTCATGAATAGGAAAATCAGTATCATTAAAATGGCCATACTGCCCAAAGCAATTTATAGATTCAGTTGTATTTCTATCAAACTACTAATGACATTTTTAATAGAACTAGAAAAAGAGAAATTGCTGGCCAGGCACAGTGGCTCACGCCTGTAATCCCAGCTACTTTGGAGGCTGAGGCAGGAAAATCACTTGAACCTGGGAGGCGGAGGCTGCGGTGAGCCGAGATTGTGCCATTGCACTCCAGCCTGGGCAACAAGAGTGAAACTGTCTCAAAAAAAAAACAATTGTTTCAAAATTAATATGAAACCAAAAAAGATCCTGATTAGCCAAGGTAATCCTAAGCAGAAAGAACATAGCTGGAGGCATCATAGTACCTGTCTTTAAACTATACTGCAGGGCTACAGTAACCAAAACAACATGGTACCTGTACAAAATCAGGCACATAGACCAATGGAACAGAATTGAGAACCCAGAAATAAGGTCACACACCTACATTCATCTGATCTTTGACAAAGCTGACAAAAACAAACAATGGAAAACGGACTTCCTATTCAATAAATGGTGCTGGGATAACTGGCTAGCCATTTGCAGAATATTGAAATTTTACCCCTTCCTTATAACATATAGAAAAATTAACTAAACATAAATAAAAGACATAAATATAAAAGCAAAAACTAAAAAAAAAACCCGGAAGACAACCTAGGCAACACCAATCTAGACAAAGAAATTGGCAAAGATTTTTATGATGAGGAACCCAAAAGCAAATGCAACAAAAGTCAAAATGACAAAAGGATCTAATTAAACTAAAGAGCTTCTGCACAGCAAAATGAACTATCAAGAGAATAACAGACAACTTACAGAATTGGAGAAAATACTTGCAAACTTTGCATCTGAAAAAAGTCTAATAGCCAACATGTATAGAGAACTTAAACAAACTTACAAGGAAAAAAAAAATTAAAAACTGGGCAAAGCACATGAACAGACACTTTTCAAAAGAAGACATACATGTGGCCAACAATCATAGGAAAAAAGCTCGACATAACTGAGCATTAGAGAAATGCAAATCGAAACCACAATGAGATACCATCTCACACCAATCAGAATGGGTATTACTAAAGAGTCAAAAACCAAGAGATTATGATGAGGTTGCAGAGAAAAGAGATCAATTACATAGTGTTTATGGAAGTATAAATTAATTCAAGCATTGTGGAAAGCAGTGTGGTGATTCCTCAAAGAGTTAAAACCATTTGACCCAAAAATCCCATTACTGGGTATATACCCAAAGGAATATAAATGATTCTATCATAAAGACACATGCATTTGTATGTTCTTTTCAGCCCTGTTCACAATAGCAAAGACATAGAATCAACTTTAATACCCATCAATGAAAACTGGATACAGAAAATGTGGTGCCTAGTCACCATTGAATACTATGCATCCATAAAAAAGAACAAGATCATGTCATTTGAAGGAACATAGATGGAGCTGGAGGCCACTATCCTTGGAAAACTAATGCAGGAACAGAAAACCAAATATCACATGTTGTCACTTATAAGTGGGAGGTAAATGATGAGAACACCTGAACACAAAAAGGGGAACAACGGACACTGCAACCTACCAGGGGGTGGGGGATGGGAGGTGGGACGGTAGCAGAAAAAAAGTAACTATTGAGTTCTAAGCTTAGCACCTGGGTAATGAAATAATCTGCATCAAACCCCCGTGACATGACTTTACCTATATAACAATCATGCACATGTAACCCTGAACCTCAAATAAAATTTTTTAGAAAAGAAAATTGAATGAGTGATATAAAAAAGAATAATAAATCATTAAACAAAATTCAAATCTCCCTGTGATGTGCCAGTCCTCTCCCTTATTTAAACATGTGCTTTCCATACATAATACCCTGTGAAAAGGAAACTAAATATATTTGGGTAACTCAATTAGTCTGCTAGCACTGTGTAACAAAACACCAATAACTAGATGCCTTAAATAACAATGCTATGATTTGAAAATGCATATGTTGGAACCTAATAACCAATGTAATAGTATTAAAAGGAAGGACCTTTGCAGAAGTGATTGCTCTACCCTTATGAATGGAATTAGTGCTCTTATAAGAGAGGTTGTAGTGAGCACATTAGCTCCTTTTTGCCCATCCATCTCTTCTGCCATGTGAGGACACAGGCTTTATCCGTTTTTGCCCTTCTGCTTCTTTCACCATGTGAGGACACAGTATTCACATGTTTTCTGCCATAAGAGTATTCTATGAGGAAAACAATGGCTATGAGGAGCCCTCACCAGACACCAAAACTGTTGACTCCTTTATCTTGGGCTCCCCAACCTCCACATCTGTGAAAATTAAACTTCTGCTATTTATAAATTACCCAGTCTAAGATATTATGTTTTATTCATCTGAAATGGACTAAGATAAATTTATTTCTCACAGTTCTTGAGGTTGGAAGTTCAGGATGAAGGTGCTAGCAGAGTTGGTTTCTCCTGAGGCCTCTTTATTTCTTTAGCTTGTGGATGGCCATTTTCTTTGGGTACTAACATTGCATTTCTCTCTGTGTATGTGTGTGTGTGCATTTTCTTCCTTTTTATATAAGGACAACAGTGCTAATGGATTAGGGCTTCACCCTTAGGTTCTCACTTAATCTTAATTATCTCTTTAATGATCCTATGTCCAAATATAGCCATATAGGACGTTAAAGCTTCAACATATCAACTTGTGGAAAGGGGACACAATCCAGTCTATAACAGTAAGTGAGCAGGTATTTTCAATTGTGTTTGCTCACTTAGATTTTTGTCAATTTATTTGCCTTGGCATGATGATTTGCACTTTTATGGGCATAACTACCCTTGAACACGGTTTAAAAATAATTTTAAAAATAATTATGGGCTATTTTTACATTAATTTTCAATGTAAAGTTATATGTAATGTTAAGATCGTGAACTTTGTCTTCCTAAAATTAATATGTTGAAGTCCAAAACTCCAGAATATGGTTGTATTTGAAAGTAAGGTTTTTATATTGGTAATTGAGGTTACATGAGGTCACTTCATCAAGTGCTAATTCTATGTGACTGTTATCTTTATAAGAAGAGGAAATTAGGACACAGGTGCACACAGGGAGAACATATGAAGACACAAGAAGACAGCCATCTGCAAGACAAACAGGCAATTCTGCCAACATAAACAACTCTGCCAACACCTTCACCTCAGACTTGCCCTCAGAACTGAAAGTAAATATATTTCTCTTGTTAAAGCCTCTTAGTCTGTGGTACTTTGTTATGGCAGTCCTAGCAAACTGATGTAGGTGCTAATTTTTTTTCACATTTTACCCAAGTTCCTGTCTTTTTCCTGATCATTAACCATTATCTACCAATTCATTTTCTAAGGGATTGAGATTCACACCTCTGAATTAATCAAGAGATTATGTGCATCAACTACTTTTTTTTTTTGAGGTGTGGTATTCCCAGATGACAATCTTGCAAAACTCAACTAAAGTTTAACAGATTAGATGCAAACTTTAGAGAAATGCTGTGCATTTTTTTTTCTTTTATTCTCAGTCAACATACCTACAGTGCCCTATTAACCCAGTGATGATTGAAAAATCTCCCAGGGAAAACCTCAATTGCCCTGTCACTTCCCAGATAAACTCTCTCATATAAAGTCTTATTTTGTATGGCTGACAATGAAAAGAAAATACTGAATACACTTTGGGAACTGAGAATCTCTCAATTATATACTCACTTTGGTTTTTGCCATTTTCTTTGTACTAGATTTGTGAATTGCCTCCTGTCTGTGCTTAACTGTCCTTTAAAAAATTAGTATCTAAAAAAAAATAACCTACAGACAGTAATGTTACCAAATCATAAATATGCAGGTAGCTGAATTGGGCAATTAAGCCAATACATATTTAATTGCTTCCAGCATCTAAACTCTCTTTGTGCCCCATATCTATCACTATTGCCACCCTCTTTTCTAACATCGTAAGTTACTTTAGTCTGTTTTTGAAATTTATATTAATTGAATCATACAGTATGTATTCTCTTGTGACTAACATTTTTGTTGTTCAGTAATATATTTGTGAAATTCATCTGTGTTATTGCATGTAGTAGCACTTTTTCCTCTATGGATCATTCATAGTATTCCATTGTGTTACATCTCCTGCAAATAAACATATTCTTTGGCTCATTTTATTATTAATGGCAATTACAGTCATTTCTAGTTTCTGGATGTTAGGACCTGTTGTGCTGTAGACAGTTTAGCACTTGCCTTCTGGTGCATATACATACCCATTTCTGTTGGTAATAGACCCATGATTGAAAGTGCTGGTTCAAAGCCTATACAGATGTTCAGGTTTAATAGTTCATGAATAGTTTTACAAAGTAATTTTACCAATTTCACCAATACTGATATCCCCTTTCCAAATTGCCTCAAAAAGTCTGTTTTCATTTTCCTATTAGGTTGACTGTCTCTTATTAATTTCTAGAAAATTTGTGTACATTATGGACACAAGTACCTTTGTCCATAATATATATTTCCAGTTAAACATATTTCAAAGGTTGGGTTGCATGCATTTTTGGCTTGCATTTTCTTTTGCTTTATGCTGTGTTTTGGTGAAAAGAAATTCTGAATTTTAACGTAGTACAATTTATCAGTTGTTTTCTTTGCTGCTAGTGCGATTTATCTTTTTAATAGGTCGTTGCCTATCTCAAGGTCATAAAGACATTTCTCTATGTTATATTCCAGAAGTTTCTCATTTTACATGTCATATTTAGAGTGTCCGAACTCCTGTTAAATATCAACAAGAACAAGCCTGTAGTGTGACAAAATCAGATTTATTGACTCACTGGAAGGGAAGGGTACTTCAGAGGACTGGTGGAATGTCATCTCACAAGATAGAAGGAAGTGTCTTTTGCAAAGTTTGAGTTATCACTGAAGGATTCTGAGGACAGTCTAATGGAAGTATGGTTGTTATTTCTGAGGATGGATTAAAATAAGTACAGATTAACTGGGGATTGGTTACTGACAAAAGTAATTGGGATTTCCCTAGTAACAAATAAAAATAGAAAATCTGGTCTGGATATGTCAATAGTAAGAAAGCAGCAGTTACCCAAGCAGCAGTCCTTATTGCATGTTCACAACTGTTGCAAGACCTTGGAAGAAAGGATGCTACATTTGTTTAAAACTGTATCTGACTTTATCTCTGCCTGTCCTCCCAGACTGATTAACAACAGAGCTGCTTTTTTTTTTCCCCCTCCAGTTCTGAAAAGGTTTTTTGCTTTTTTCACTCTTCAAATTCTATGGCATTAAAAATTGTCAAGTTTTTTTTACATAGCTATGCAATTAGTCCAGCATCATTTTTTGAAAGGAAATTTCTTACCCCACTATTCTGATGTGTCACCTTTGAAGTAAATCAGATGACTTTATTTGGACCTGTTGTTGGGCTCTGGAATTTTTATCTACTTCATTGGTGTACTCTTATTTTAAAAAATCACACCACCTTAATTATTATATCATTTTAATTAAAGCATGATTTTCATCCTCAAGATATCCTGGCTATTTTTAACCCTTTGCAAGTACATATAAATTAATAATCATCTGGTCAATTTCAAAAACAACTGTCTGTAATTTTGATTAGGATTTCTTTGAACCTATACATTGTTAGGGGGAGAAAAAACATGGAGCTAGAACTAGACAGACTGAAAAATGTCAGTAATTGCATTCATAATAATCAGGTTTGAGTTGTTGGCTCATGATCATTTTGCTATAGTGCTAGATCTGATAGTGGGTAGCATAAACTTATTAGTGAGAATGCCAGCCAATGTGATGTTGGAATTATCCATTCAAATTGAAGATGATGATTTTTAATGTAGTACAATTTATCAATTGTTTTCTTTGCTGCTAGTGCGATTTGTTTTCTTTTTAATAGGTCGTTGCCTATCTCAAGGTCATAAAGACATTTTTCTATGGTATATTCCAGAAGTTTCTCATTTTACATGTCATATTTAGAGTGTCCAAACGCCTGTTAAAGATCAACAAGAACAAGCCTGTAGTGTGACAAAATCAGATTTATTGACTCACTGGAAGGGAAGGGTACTTCAGAGGACTGGTGGAATGTCATCTCACAAGATAGAAGGAAGTGTCTTTTGCAAAGTTTGAGTTATCACTGAAGGATTCTGAGGACAGTCTAATGGAAGTATGGTTGCAAGACCTTGGAAGATGGAAATGCTGTGCATAGTAAAACAGTAATACAAAATATTTAAGATGAGTATGCAAATAGAGGACACTAACAGGAAAATGAAAAAATAGGATATTTAACTCTGGAAAAGGTGTCCAGCTGAATATTAACTGAATAGGCAAACTAAGTATTTACAGATCATTTTGGATAATAGTGAATCAGAAGAATTGATGCCAAGGATTCAGATGAACCAGTTGGAAGAAGCTATGGTTAAAAGTTAGAATTTCACTGGCTATCTGGTAGAATGATATAATCTTTCTTTTCAATCTCATTTGATTATCTGAAATGGTATGTCATACTCGTTTTTCTCTATCTTTATCTTTTCTATATTTACCTTTCATTCTCACTCCTTTCCATGAAAAAACTCCCTTACCTACCCCGACCTATTAGCATCACTTTGCATTGATGTTCTGCTGGTGATTCTGACACACTCAGAAGAATTATTGCTAGTATACATATTAAACAACATTTAGGGCATTGAAAAAGTATCTGCCTTATGCTATGATGGAAAGTACTTCAGGTCCTCAGATCAGTTTATCCTACATGCTTGTTTTACTTGTCTGCCTGAACCATTACTGGATAATTTTTATATTGATAAAGTAATTAGAGTTCAGTGTGATATGACTTATGATAAATCATGAAAACCAAAATTATGCATGATCCTCCACCTTTTATTTAAATCACAAAAAGTTGTATGATTTGGTACTATCCTCTTCTGCCTCTCCTTTCATGTAGTAATATTTTCAAGTGTCCCCTTTTAGTAAATTGTATTTTAGAAAAATTAAAACATTCAAATATTCTCCTTCTTTCTTAAACACTGTTTATTTGCAACTTTGTATCTCCAGTCCTCTCAGGAATCAAATTTCTTTGGCTAAATATGATCAATTTCCTTGATTACTCATGAGTGTCAAAATTGTCTTTCTTAAATTATTTAGCAGGGGAATTATTGTTAAAGCTCAGACAAGAGGAAATAATTAAGTAATTTTATCTCCTATTTAAGAAATTAAGAGGCACACTTAGTTGATTTGATTATAAAGTTTCAAATAACAATATTACCAAGATGGGAAAAGAAAAGAAAGCTAGCTCATTCCGGTTCCAGGAAATTCTGGGAAGAAAAATTGAGACACAAAGAGGGTTGGGAGATTAGACACCAGGACTTTCACAAATCCCTACTAGAACAAATAGATAGAGATGGAGGAGTCAGATGGATGTAAATATTAAGATGACTGACACACTAGGCAGAGGCTGCAAACCTCTAGAAGAATCCTCACATGCCCCTACTTTCAACACAATGAGGTGTAGATATTAGGTAAATAGTTTGATGAATCTGAGTCAAAGTTTCTGATTCCCTATGGCCTGGAAAATTGGGACTTAGATGTTTCAGTGTACCTCATTGAGGATGCTATTCGGAGTTGACAGGACACTTTTGGAGCTGCAGAAACCTGGGATTGTAATGAAGAGAAATTATCATGAATTGGGAATTCAAGATTAGGGGCCAATATGCAAGAACATGAGCTCAACAAGTAGGTGCAGCACATCACACATAGGAGGGCAAATGAGACCAGTTGCACACCAGCACTCATCATTCTAGGAAGCAGCACAAATTGCTGAGTATCCAGAGAGAACAACGGGACTCCAAAGGGTTCCATAGGAATTCAGGACATCCCATATCCCTTTTAGTGCCCAGAGGGTCACATAAGCCATATCTACTTCAATTCTAAACGTACCCACAAGACATCTGAGAAAGGATCGAGAAGAGGGAGGCAGAACACTAAAAATTGAGGTACTTTGGTCTTCCAAGGAGACATGAATTGAATTACCTAAAGAGATAGTTTAAGTTATTGGAGTAAAATGAGATTACAGGATTATATTCAAACTTGGGTTGGGGGTAGTTTTTATTATTTCTTTGTATTGCTATCTAATAGGGTCATGAAGAGGTCCTAAAATAAAAATCAAATCAATTGTAGACAATAAAAAAAGACATTACATTTATATATCTGAAGGCACTTTCACAAAACTGCCACATAATTAAATATGTGTCTATAACATTTCTCATAGTCAAGCAAAGTTGGACTGTATTAAATAACTAATTGAACCAATATATTATTGCTAATCATTTATATTTTTCCATGGATATGTATTGTTCTATCTTCCAACTTCTTATAGGCCACGTGTGGGAAACTCACATGTAGGAGAAGAGAATGGGGCAACAGTTCACAAAGTGAAGCAGAGCCAAAAGAATGAGGGAGAGCCAAACAGAAAACACTTTTTGAATATTTTGGTATTGTCAGGACTGAAACTGAAACTAAAGTCTTCCTCTGTTACACAGGTTGCTACATTCCCTGTTTTACATAAACTATTTTATGATGGATTTTCATCCCTTACGTTCAAAAAAATCACAATAAAGTATGTTTGTTTTCATGTACGCGATCTTTCAACATAATAAGCATGCATGTTACAGATTTTAACTCCTGACTTTTACATCCATTGTAAAGATTGGCACCACATTTGGTATCATTTTCATTTATGGATGTTTGGGCTTTTTTGGTTATTTATTTTTACATTTTCCCCAGTTTTATTGAGGTATAATTGACAAAAATATATATAGTTGAGTACAATGTGATTTATTAATTTACTTATACATTGTGAAATAATTACCACAGTCGAGCTAATTAAGTGATTAGCTTGAATACGTATTCCTCACCTCACAGTTACCCTTTTCTGTGTGTGTATGGTGAGAACATTTCAAATCTCAGAAAATTTTAAGTGTATAATACAGTATTATTAACTATAGTCATCATGCTATACACTGGATCTCCAGAACTTATTTACTCATCCTGCACAACTGAAACTTTGTGCCATTTGACCCCATTTTCTCCACCCGGCAGCCCCTGGCAACCATCTATATTTATCACATGAAAATCTTCTCTTTTATGTTGTTTTTCCTCCTAGGTCAGAAATGCCTGCTTCAACGGAGTTCAAATGTGCATTCAACAAGCGTTGTTCCTTTTTATGATTTTATTATTAATAATGAAAATTTAATTATGTTAAAGAAAATTCCAAATATCACATAATTTTATTCATCAATAATTCAATGTAAATTTCAAAAACAAGAACTTTTTTTTTACTATAACTACAATCCATTACTACTACACTGAAAAATTAATACTAATCCTTAAAGTAATAAAATTCCAGTCAATATATACATGTCCTTGACTGATTCAATACGAATTTTTATAGTTGGTTTCTTCAACCAATGTCCAAACAAAGTTATTACATTACATTTGGTCACAATGTCACTTTTATTCAATAACAGTTCCCTTTCCCTTTTTACTACATATTGATTAAAACAATTTATCTTTTAGAAGTTCCCATGTTCTGGAATTGCAAGATTGAGTCATCTTTATGTCTTTTAATATTCTTTTGCTTTGCATTTCCTATAATCTGGTGGACAGTGTCTGGATATTTCACTTTTATGGTGTTACATTTGATTAGGCTCAGGTGTTATAGACCTGGTATATCTATTATAAAGTTCTCCATCAGCGTTTCACCCTAATATTTTAGTGAACATTGCTTATCTTCATGTAGACTCATTTCATTTTTGATTCATTTACTGCCAAACTTTCTGTATTCTTATGTTAAATGTTTCTTTAAAACAGTATATGGGTGGATTTTTCTTCTGACATTTTGCTTCATAAATGGAACACGTAATTCATATATAATCAATGGAATTACTAACAAATTTGAGTTTTAATGAACTGTACTATGTTGTGATTTTTATTTGTACTAAATATCCTGTGTTTGTCTCTTATTTTTTGCCTAATTTTGAATTGAATAATTTTTATTATGTCATTTTTTTCTCTACTAATTTGGAAATTTTACTTTCTGTTTTGAATTTTTTATGGGTAACCTGGAAATTACATATGCCTACTTGATGAAGTCTTAGTATAAACAACCTTTTTTCGTCCCTTGTGACTGTGCAAGTACCTTAGAATACCTTCATTCAATTTAATTACCTCCCAAAGAACTTGTCACTCCTCTTACTTATTTTAATTATCTTTTTAAATGCCCAAAGATGTTATCATCATTGTTGCTTATGCAGTCAATGTTCATTTAGATTTATTTATATATTTACTATTTTATTTATTTCTCATTCTGTCTTACATCTCAGACCCTCCATTTCAATGTACTTTTCTTCCACTTGAAGCATATCCTTAAGTTCAGTTGGTAATTACAGATTTCATTATCTACAAATGTTTTCATTTCCCTTTAGTCTTGAAATATACCTACACAGTTTAAAACTCTTGGCAGTTGTTTTTTAAAACTTCATTCAACATACTGAAGATATTATTCTGAAAGTCTTTGTAGCTGAAATGTCAGACTTCTAGTTAAACTGTAACCTTTTAAAGATAGTTCAACTTTTTCCTCTGGCTACTTTTAAAATTTATTTCATCTTTGGTGTTCTGAAATTTTATTAGAACATACCTAATGATGACTTATTTATATTTATCACACATACACAATTCATTTGGTGTCTTGAAATTTCTAGAAGTATCTCCACAATAGTATTTACAAATGATTTTACGTTTAGTAATATTTTTTATTATTTCTGAAATATCTATATGACTATTATTGGAAATGGAAGCTACAATTATTTTTTTCAGTTCTGATTTTTGTATGTAATTTTTCTTTTTCGTTTTCTCTTGGTGAACCTAATCAGTCAAATGTTACGCATTCTCGGTCTATCTTCCATTTCTTTTAACCTCTTTTTTATATTTTCCATCTTATATCTTTAACTGCACTCTGAATAAGTTCTTCAGATTTATTTTCTAGTGAAAATTGCAATCTGCCATTTAATCCCTGGATCAGAGTTCTGTTATTACACTGAATATGTATTTTTTTCATTTCGGGAAGTTTCACTTTGTTCAAGTATGTCTGTTGCTTTCTGATATTTTCTTTCTAAATGATCTTTGTAATTTCATCTTTTATTCTTTAAACATTTTGTGCTTAGCTATTCTATATTTCATGTCTGACTATATATATATACACACACACACATATATATATATAATTGCAGTTTGTGGAGTTCTAAATATGCTTTCTTCTTGGTTGTTTCAAAATTAAATTGCCTGTTCAGATGTTTACTCTTCTTTCAGAGATTATACATTTTTTGATGTGGTAAAATATGACATAAAATATTCCATTTGAACCATTTTTAACTGTACAATTCAGTGGCATTCAACACATTCACAATATTCTGCACCAAAATCAGTATATATTTCTAGAAATTTTTCATCACACTAGTCAAAAACTATATACCTGTTAAGCAATAGATCTCCAGTGCCTCTCCTGCCAACCACTGGAAACATCTAAATTATTTTCTATCTCTACATTTTAGTCTATTTTACATGGTTCATTTTTGTCCTTTTGTGTCTGACTTACTCTATTTCAAATAAATGTTTTTAAGGTTTGTCTATGTTGCAATGTGTATCAAAACTTCATCCCTTTTAATGCCTGAATAATATTCTATTATATAAATACACATTTTTTTATTCATTCATCCATTGATGAACACAAGTTATTTCCACCTATTGACTATTGTGAATAATGTTACTATGCACATTCATGTACAACTATCAGTTTGAGTCCCTCATGGTAATTCTACATTTTAACTTTTTGAGGAACTCTCAAACTCTGTTTCTGACGGAGGTTGCAACATTTTGCATTTGCACAAGTAATGCAAAAAGTTCCAATTTCCCCACATCCTTTACAATTAATGTTATTTTTGTTATTTTTAGTAGCCATTCTAGTGGGTGGGAAGTAGTATCTCATTGTAGTTTTGATTTGCATTTTCATAAGACTAATGATGTTGAGAATATTTTCATATGGTTATTAGCCATTTATGTATCTTCTTTGGAACAATGTCTGTTGAAGTACTTTGACCATTGTTTAATTGGATTACCTTTTTGTAAGAGTTCTTTATATATTCTAGGTGTTAAATCTTAATATATTATTTGCAAATATGTTCTTCAATTCTGTGGGTTGTGTTTTCATTCTCTTGATAGTGTCCTTTGCTATACAAAAGTTAATTTTTATAGAGTAGAATTTACCTATTTCTGTTAATTGTGGTTTTGGTATGATATTTAAGTAACTATTACCAAATAAAGGGTCATGAAAACTTGTTCCTAGGATTTCTGCTAAGAGTTTTGGAGTCTCAGCTCTTCAATTTAGGTCTTTCATTCATTTTGAGCTGTTTTCAGATATACTGTAAAGTAAGGATTTCACTTCATTCAATACATTTGCATATCTAGTTTTATCAGTGCCATTTGTTGAACAACTTTCATTCCACATTGAATAGCTTTGGCACTTTGTTATAAATCAATTAGTGATATATGTGAAGATTTACTTTTGAGCTCTCATTTCTATTCTCTTGGCGTTTATGTATATCCCTATGTGAGAACCATACTATGTTTTGTGTACTATAGTAAGTTTTGAAATCAGGACATGTGAGTCCTCCACTTTGTTTCTTGGTTTTTTTTTTTTTTTTTGAGATTACTTTTTGCTATTCAGGGTATCATGAAAATCCGTGTGAATTTTAGAATAGGTAATTCTATTTTTAAAATCATGCATTTATTAAAAAGGCCATTAAAAAACATTCTGGGCTGGACATTGTGGCTCATGTTTGTAATCTTAGCACTTTGGGAGGTGAAGGCAGGAAAATTGCTTGAGCCCAGGAGTTCAGGACAGCCTGGGCAACATAGTGAGACGACATCTCTATTAAAAAATTTATATATTTTTTAAAACTCTAATTACATTGAACCTGTATGTTGCTTTGGTGACTATTGTCCTCTTAACAACAGAGATGTCTTTTCATTTACTTTTTGTGTATCTCTCTTTTACGGTTCCCTAGAGGGACAGACCTAATAGGATAGATGTATATATAAAGGAGAGTTTATTAA
Source organism: Papio anubis (assembly GCF_008728515.1). NCBI lineage: Eukaryota > Metazoa > Chordata > Mammalia > Primates > Cercopithecidae > Papio > Papio anubis. The sequence goes on from NC_044996.1 coordinate 59,928,645, forward strand.
GGAGTATTGATTCACACAATCACAAGGTGAGATTCCACAATAAGATGTCTGTAAGCTGACGAGCAAGGAAGCTAGTCCGATTCCCACAGCTGAAGAACTTTGCATCTAATGAATCTAATGCAGCTGATTAGATTGTGCCCACCGATATTGAGGCTGGGTCTGCCTTTCCCAATCCAGTTACTCAAATGTTAATCTCCTGTGGCAACACCCTCACAGACACACTCAGGAGCAATACTTTGCATCCTTCAATCCAATCAAGTGGACCCTCAGTATTAACCATCACAAGTCCACCCCTTGTCAACTTGAACTCATACACATCTCCTGAAATCATACATAATCTTAAGTAAAGACAATAATAAGGTCATAATTACATGTAACCTAATACAACTGTCTTTTGTACAATGGGAAATGCACCAATCCCTAACACAAATGCTATTACATAAAGTTAATAACACTTAAATGTTGATGTGAAGTCAATAAATCTTATGTTACATGATAAAATAAAAAGGAAATAAATTGGAGATATTTTCTTAGTACAGTGTATACGTGCACAAACATGTTCTTAACAAAATAAGAATAAAATACTCATGACAATTACAGTGCTTAATTCTGCAACTGGTCACGTGGTCATAGCTGATTTTGATGACTGCTTTTCTCTACTACCCATTCTGTATTCCCTTTACCTTCAGCACGCACTTTAGCAGGTTGTGTTTTCTTTTTCTTTACTTGGTGCAATGACCAAAACCTTCATTCCTGAAAGGTCTGGGCCATTTGTAGTCCTGCCTGGATTGGACTGTTGTAGTTTCCCATTGACCTTAATCACAGGGCATGGTAATACTAAGAGATACCCTAAAAATTTTGTGGTATTCCACACATACTCTTCCTTACCTTCATTGTGGAGTAGCAGACTGATTTTAACTTGATAGCCCTGGTCAGTCACCCCAGACAACACTGTAATTCTCTTCTTAGCCTGTTGACGTAGAGGTAGGAGGATCCCAAAGTGGCCAGGTTGCAATCTTAACTTACAGTTTAATGAAATTGTTGTTGTATCTCCTGGTAGCAGCATTCCTTCCTCAGAACTACAACCTCAAGTCCAGCAGAACATGGTGTTGAAGAAACAAGAAGCAAACATTTTGCTAGTGGGTCACTAGAGGTGATGACAAATGGTACCACTTCCACTTCCACCCCTTGATTCCTGGACCCATGAATTCTGGCTATGGGAGAAACAGTACCATATATTGGAGGCTGATTCAGAGCACACACAGCCTCCTGGAGAAACTTTCCCCAGCTGTACAGAGTATTGTCACCTAGTTGGCATTGTAATTGTGACTTCAAAAAGACCATTCCACCATCCTATTAATCCAACTGCTTAAGGATGATGCGGAACATGGTAAAACCAGTGAATTCCATGAGCATGAGCCCACTGCCACATTTGCTGTAAGGTGAGTGTTTTGATCAGAGGCAGTGCTATGTGGAATACCATGATGGTAGATAAGACATTCGTGAGTCCATGGATGTAGTCTTGGCAAAAGCATTGTGTACAGATAGGCAAACCCACATCCGGAGGAAGTGTCTATTCTAGTGAGGACAAACCTCTGCCCCTTCCATGATTGAAGAGGTCCAATATAATCAACCTGCCACCAAGTGATGGTGCCATATTGAGGGATCAGTGTTGGTCTCTGCTGCTGGCAAATTGGGCACTCAGCAGTGGCCATAGCCAGGTCACCTTGGTAAGTGGAAGTCCATGTTGCTGAATCCATGCATAACCTCCATCCCTGCCACCATGGCCACTTTGTTCATGGGACCATTGGGCGATAACAGGAGTGGCTGGGGAAAGAGGCTGAGTGGTGTCCACAGAATGAGTCATCCTATTCACTTAATTATTAAAATCCTCCCCTGCTGAGGTCACTCTTTGATGAGCACTTACTTGAGATACAAATATCTTCACAGTTTTTTTACCACTTGGAGAGGTCCATTCACATACCTCTTCCCAAAATTATTTTGTCACCAATTTTCCAATCATGCTTATTCCAAGTCACTGACCATCCAGCCAAACCATTGGCTACAGCCCATTAATCAGTATATAATCAAGCATTTGGCTATTTCTTGTTCCAAGAAAAGTGCATAGTGAAGTGCAATGCTCAAGGTTCTGACCTCTGGGAAGATTTCCCTCTGCCACTTCAAGGATGTCTGAGAAAGGGACTATAGTGCTGCAGCTGTCCATGTTCAAATAGCGCCTGCATATCACGCAGAACCATCTGTAAACCAGACCTTTGTCTTCTCTTCCTCTGTCAACTGATCATAGGGAACTCCACATGAGGCAATCGATGCAGGCTGAGGGAGAGAAGGCAGGGGGACAGGAGTGGGGACCATGGGCATTTGAGCCATTTCCTCATGTAACCTACTTGTGCCCTCAGGACCTGCTCGAGCCTGATCACATATCTACCACTCATTTGATGATGGAATGCTGCCGTGCACGCCCCACTTTATGACAGATGGGTCAGAAAGCACGCAGTTTATGATAGGCACTTCAGGTCTCATGGTAACTTGATGACCCATATCCAAACGTTCAATTTCCAACAAATCCCAGTAGTAGGCCAATAGCTGTCTCTCAAAAGGAGAGTAGTTAGCTGCAGAAGACGGCAGGGTCTTGCTCCAAAATCCTAGAGGCCTCTGCTGTGATTCACCTATGGGGGCCTGCCAAAGGCTCCAAACAGCACCTCTATCTGTCACTGACACCTCAAGCACTATTGGATCTGCTGGGTCTTATGGCCCAAGTGGCAGAGCAGCTTGCACAGCAGCCTGAACCTGTTGCAGAGCCTTCTCCTGTTCTGGACCTCACTCAAAACTGGCAGCTTTTTGGGTTACTCGATAAATGGGCCAGAGTAACACTCCCAGAAGAGGAATGTGTTGTCTCCAAAATCTAAATAGGCCCACTAGGCATTGTGCCTCTTTCTTGGTTGTAGGAGGGGCGAAATGCAGCAACTCACTCGTCAACTTAGAAGGAATATCTTGACAAATCCCACACCACTTAACCCCTAGAAATGTTACTGAGGTAGAAGGTCCCTGAATTTTAGTCAGATTTATTTCCCCTCCTCTTGCACACAAATATCTCATCAATAAGTCCAGTGTGTTTGCTACTTTTTGCTCACTGTATCTAGTCAGCATAATGTCATCAATATAATGGATCAATGTGACATCTTGTGGAAGGGAAAAGCAATCAAGAACTCTTCGAACAAAATTATGACACAAAACCAGAGTTGATATACCCCTCAGGTAGGACAGTAAAGTTATATTACTGGCCTTGTCAGCTGAAGGCAAATTGCTTCTGGTGGACTTTATGGACAGTGATGGAGAAAAAAGCATTTGCCAAGTCCATGGCTGCATTCCAACTACTGGGGAGATGTGTTAATTTGCTCAAGCAATGAAACCACATCTGGCACAGCGGCTGCAATTTGAGTCACCACTTGGTTAAGCTTATGATTATTCACTGTCATTCTGGAAGCCCCACCTGTTTTCTGCATAGGCCAAGTAAGACAGTTGAACAGGGATGTGGTGGGAATCACCACCCTGAGTCTTCAAGTTCTTGATGGTGGTGGTAATCTCTGCAATTCCTCCAGGGATGCAATATTGTTTTTGATTTACTATTTTTCTAGGTAGAGGCAGCCCTAATGGCTTCCATTTGGCTTTTCCCACCATAATAGTCCTCACCCTACCAGTCACGGACCCAGTGTGGTGATTCTGCCAGCTACTCATTATATCTATGCCAATTATGCATTTTGGCACTGGGAAAATGAAAACAGGATGAGTCCGGGAACCCACTGGACCCACTGTAAGTCAGACCTCAGCTAAATCTCCATTAATTACCTGACCTCCATAAGCCCCTACTTTTACTGGAGGACAACATTGTCATTTGGGTCCCCGGGAATCAATGTCAGGTCAGAGACTGTGTCCAGTAGTCCTTGAAAGGTCTGATTATTTCCCTTTCCCCAATGCACAGTTACCCTGGTAAAAGGCTAGAGGTCTCCTTGGGAAAATATAGAAGAAAAATTAACAGCATAAATTGTTGGTAGTGTAGTGGGGTCCTTCCTCAAAGGGACCTGGCCTCTCCTTCATTCAAGGGATTCTGGGTCTGTAAACTGGTTCAAGTCTGGAAATTGATGGAGGGGCCATGATTCTCTGTTTTTGTAATTCAAATTTGTCTTTTGTTCACTCAGCCTGGAAGTTTTCTGCTTATATAAATTAAGTAAGAATGCAGTAGGCTTCCTGTGAATTTCACTTCTAGGAACGCCATGATTAATTAGCCAATATCAGAACTCTACAAGAGTCAGACTATTCCGATTGCTGTTCTGCCTTTGCTTTACATTATGGTACCTGTGCCCACCTTGCTTTTGACGGTTGAGTGCTGCCACGTGGCCCCTGCCACCTCGGGATCCAGTTATTCCCATTGCATTTAAATTTTGTAGTTGAGTGACTGTGGTTCCTACTGTAAGGTCTGGCATACAGAGAAAAGCAATAACAGAGCCCTTCAAGGATGCAGGTACTGTCCTCACAAATCTATTTAACAAAACATTGGTCAAGGGTATATCTTCTGAACCTTCCGAACAGGGATGAGTAGGTCTAAAGTGGCTAATCCACTCCTGCCTCCAAATCTCACCAAGCCTTTGGATCCCTTCCTCTACATTAAATCAAGGAAGATCAGGCATTTCTAGCTCATTCACAGTGTGCCATCTTTTAATCCATATTTTAGCTAACCAGGCAAATAAACTAGTAGAACCTTTTTTAATTCCCCAAACTGCAGCATTAAATGCAAAGTCCCTGCTTAGTTGGCCCAAATCAATAAATTCAGCCTGATCCAACTCTGTGTTCCTTCCACCATTATCCCACACCTTTAATATCCATTCCCATGCCTGTTCTCCAGATTTCTGCTTATAAAAATTAGAAAATTCGATCAGTTCTTTTGGAATATAGTGCACCTCCTCGGATGTGTCATACTCAGAACCTCACCTCTAGGTCCTTGCCAGGACTTTAGTCTAGTTATAGGACTAGATGCAAACAGGGGTGTTGGGGGTGGCTCCTGAGGAGAATCAGCATTGTCTTGCTGGCAACTGCCTCAGGGGAGGCCATCACTGTTGGCTCAGGCAGTGCAGGGTTTATCTCCTCAGACAAAGGTGGAAAGGCTGATGGCAGCATGGGTCGGGAAAGGGATGTTGCCACTACTGGGGATACGGAAGCTGTTTTTTGTTTTCTGGCCAAAAAGACTCATCACAGTTTACAAGGTCAGTGTCCCCAGCTTCATCAGGGTCCCCTCACACATTCCCATTCTAAGTTGCAGGGTCCCATTCTTTTCCAATCAATGCCTTCACTTTAACAGTAGACACCTGGCAAGGCTGTGCATGCACCTTTTGTTGCAGGTCAGCCACTTACATGATAAGAGCTTGTATCTGATTTTCCACAATTTCAGCTCTTTTGCTACAAGAGATAATACTCTCACTAAGAGCAGTCTTAGAAGGTTTAAAGTTCTGTATCTGCTTCTGAAGCCGGGAATTGGAATCCTTGAGTTCATCATTTTCTTTCACCCCTTTCCAGTGAACTTACAAGCAACCAACCAACTTTATTATATCCTTGGTTCTCCACATATGGTCAAAGGTATGTAGAGTAACTAACCTCCTTGCCTTTCATGAGCAGTAAATCAGAAGTATCAAATGTGTTCATTTTGCATAACTCTCCAAACAGTAAGGTAAGGTAAGGACTATCAGTGTTCTCCATACTATTAGAAATAGAGTCCTTAGCATTTTGAGGCCTAATCCATATTAAGCAACCAACTCCAGAAATCCCAAAACCAACAAAAGAACTCCATCTTAATATTCTATTCCTTCAGAACCACTTCTGGTACCAAAATCTTTATTAGTCAGAGTTCTCTAGAGGGACAAAACTAATAGGATAGATGTATATATGAAGAGGAGTTTATTAAGGAGTATTGACTCACACAATAACAAAGTGAGGTCCCACAATAGGCCATCTGCAAGCCGCAGAGCAAGGAAGCTAGTTCAAGTCCCAAAGCTGAAGAACAAGAGTCTAATGTTCGAGGGCAGGGAGCATCCACCACCGAAGAAAGATATAGGACAGAAGACTAAACCAGACTCGTCTTTTCACATTCCTCTGCCTGTTTTTATTCTGGTTGCACTGGCAACTGATTAGATTGCACCCACACATATTGAGGGTGAGTCTGCCTTTTTCAGTCCACTGACTCAAATGTTAATCTCACTTGGCAACACCCTCACAGACACACCCAGGACCAATACTTTGCATCCTTCAATCCAGTCAATTTGACACTCTATTCCTAATTTCTTTCAGTAATTTTTTTTTTTTTTTTTTTTTGAGACGGAGTCTTGCTCTGTGGCCCAGACTAGAGTGGAGTGCAGTGGCACAATGTCGGCTCACTGCAAGCTCTGTCTCCCGGGTTCACGCCATTCTCCTGCCTCAGCCTCCTGAGTAGCTGGGACTACAGGCACCCGCCACCACGCCCGGCTAATTTTTTGTATTTTTAGTAGAGACGGGGTTTCACTGTGTTAGCCAGGATGGTCTTGATCTCTTGACCTCGTGATCCGCCCACCTCGGCCTCCCAAAGTGCTGGGATTACAGGCGTGAGCCACCGCGCCTGGCCTCAGTAATGTTTTGTAGTTTTTTGATGTATGTCTTTTATCTTCTTGCCTAAGTTTTTTCATGAGAATTTTATTCTTTTTAATGCTATTGTAAATAGAATAATTTTTTAATTGTTAGTGTATACAAATACAACTGATTTTTGAATGGTAATTATGTATTCTGAAACTTTGATACATTTGTCTATTATCTCTGACAGTTGTGTAATATTTAGGGTTTTCTACATATAATATTAGTTCACTGGCAAAAACAGATAATTTTCCATCTGGTTTCCAATTTAGGTGTTTTTAGGTTTTTCTTTTGCATAATTCCCCTGGTTAGGGCTTCCAGGACAATGATGAATAGAAATGACTAAAGCAGGAATCCTCAGAAGAGCCTTTAGTAATTCACAAATGAGTATGATATTAGCTGTGGGTATTTCATATATGGTATTTATTTAATCTTGAAAACATTTTGTTCTATTCTTAGTTTTTGAATGTTTTTATCCTGAAAGGATATTGTATTTTATTCAATGCATATTCTGTATCAATTGAGATAATGTGGCTTTCTTTGGTCTATTAGTGTATTATATTACACTGATTGAATTTCATATATTTAATCACTCTTGGATTTTTGAGATAAATACCACTCAGATATGATGTATAATCCTTGGAATATGCTGTTGAATTAGGTTTTCTAATATTATGCTTAGGATTTTTAAATTTATACTCAAAAAGAAACTAGCCTGTAGTTTTGTTGTATTGTCTTTACATGGCTTTGGGATGGGGTAATGTTAGTCTCACAGAATGAGTTTAAAACTATTTCCTTCTCTTCCATTTTTTTGAAAAGTTTCAAAAGAATTAGTGACAATTATTTCTTAAATGCCTGGTAGAATTTACCAATGAAGCCATCTGATCTATCTTGGAATTTTATGTGTTTGGAGGTTTTTGATTAACAATTTAATATGTTTACTTTTTACCGTTCCCTTCATATTTACTATTTCTTCTTGTGTCAGTTTTGGTAGTTTATCTTTCTAAAAGTGAGCTTATATCATCTAGGTTAGTCAATTTTCTGATATGTAAATGCTCATAATATTTTTTAATCCTTTTATTTTTATGATGTTGATAATAATGTTATCTCTTTTACTTTTTATTGTATCAATTTATCTTCTTTTTCTTAGTCAATCTAGCTAAAGGTTTGTCACATTTGTTAATCTTTTCAAAAACTTTGCTTCATTAATTTTCTCTGTTGCTTTTCTATTCTCTATTACATTTACCTCCCTGCTAATATTTATTATTTCCTTCCTCTGCTAATGTTTGGTTTAGTTTGCTCTTCTTTTTATAGTCTTTAGCCATACAGTTATGTTGGCTGAATGCAGATTTTAATTTTTTTTAATTTAAGCATTTGCAGCTCTACATTTCTCAGCAGTGCTTTGACTGCATCTTAAAAGTTTTGATAGATTGTTTTGCATATTTCTTAACATATTTTCCAATTACCTTTATGATTTATTCTTTAATGTTTTAGTTGTTTGAAAGGTTTTGGTTTAATTTCTACATAATTGTGAAGGTTTTAGATTTTCTTTAGGTATTGATTTCTAATTGTATTCCATTGTAATCATAAAATATTTTATATGATGGCAATATTTTAAAGTTTATTAAAAATTGTTTTGTGGCCTAAAATGTGATCTGTTCTACAGATTTTCTACGTGCATTTGAGAAGAATGTATGGTCGTTTGGGGTGGAATATTCAATATACATCTTTAAGGTCTAATAGTTTTATAGTATTAGTCAAGTCTTCCATTTCCTTATTAAATTTCCGTCTGGTTGTTTTATCCATTATTGAACATGGAGCACTGAAGTCTGTTGTTAGGTGCATATATGTCTATAATTGCTATATCTTCTTGCCACATTTTACCTTTTACCAATGTATATCCTCTTTGTCTTTTGTAACTTTTTTTTAACTTTAATTCTGTTTTCTCTGCAATAATATAGCCACCCCAGCTAACTTTGATTACTATTTTGATGAAAAATCTTTTTCCATTCTCTTTGTGTATTTGTAACTGAACTGGGTCACTTATAGCCAGCACATAAATAAATCAAGTTTGTTTCTCCATCCATTATGCCAATATCTGCCTTTCAATTAGAGAGTTTAATCTGTTAATATTTAAAGTGATTTTTGATTTGAAGGGACTTTGCCATCTAGATATTTGTTTTCTGCATGTCTTATATGTGTTCTACTCCTCCATTACTGCTTTATTTTTACCTTTTAAAATTTTAATGGTTCACCATTTTGATTTTCTTCTTTCTTTTCTTTATACATTTTACATTTTTTTTTTTATTGGTTACCATGGAGAATACAATTAGCATATTAAACTTAAGACAACTTAGTTTGAATAATACCAACTTAATTTCAGTAGTATAAAAACGGCTCCTATATATCTCCTTCGTTCTTCTTTTGTATTTTCATAGTCACAGATCTTATTCTTATATATTATGTTTCTTTTAGCAGATTTATAATTGAAATTTTATTAATTTAGACTTTAAATTGTGGAAGAAATAAAGGAGTCACCAACTCAAAGTATAATACCACCTTTCATATTTACCTATATATTTACTTTTACCAGTGTTCTTTATTTCTTCATATACCTTGAAGTTATTGTCTAGTGTTCTTTTATTTTAGCCTAAATTACTCCTGTTAGTATTTCTTGCAGGGAAGTTCTACAATTAATAATCTGTATAAGCTTTAGCTTATCTGGATATATTTTTATTCTCCTTTATTTTTGAAGAATAGTTTTGTCAAGTATAGAATTTTTGTTGCCAGTTTTATGTCTTTAGCACTTTAAATACGTCATCTCACCTCTTGCTTGTCTTTATGGATTCTAATAAGAAATCAGTTGTTAATCTAATTGAAGATTTCTTTATGTGGAATGAATCATTTCTATCTTGCCACTTTCAAGAGGTTTCTTTGTCTTAGATTCCAACAGTTTGATTATAATGTGTTTCAATGTGAGTCTCTTAGTTTTTCCTATTTGAAGTTCATTTAGCTTCTTGGGTGTGTAGATTCATATATTTTATCATATTTTACTTTTCATCCATTAGTTATTTATTTAAATATTTTCTCTTCCCCTTTCTCTTCTCATTCTGGCATTCTCATAATGTATATGTTAATACACTTTTTGATGTTTGACATTTCCTTCAGTTTTTGTTCATTTCTTTCCTTATTTTTTCTCTCTATTCCTCACACTAGATCATTTAAATTGATTTATCTTCAATTTTGCTGATTCATTTTTCTGCCTGTTCAAACTTGTTGTTGAACCCTTTTAGTGAATTTCTAATTCATTTATTGTACTTTTCATCTTCTGAGCTCCCATTTTGTTTATTTTTCTAATTTCTCTTTTTTATATTTACCATTTTATTATAAAGAATATTGCAAAGGATACACATAAAAAGATTCATAAGGTTAAGCATGTGGGAGGAGTGTGGAGTTTTTATGGCTCTCCTGGCATACCATCATTCAGAAAATTACATGTGTTCAACTATTCAGAAGCTCTCCAGACCCTGTCCTTTAGAGTTTTTATGAAGACTTTATTATATAGGCATGATTGATTAAACCATTGGCTATTGGTGATCATCGTAGTCTTCAGCCCTTCTCCTTTCCCTGGGATTTGGGGAAAGCTCTCAACCCTCTAATCCTTCCTTAGTGTTTCCCATAACCAGCTCCTATCCTGAAGCTACCTTGGGGCTGCCAGTCATCAGTCAACTTATTAGCATATACAAAGACATCAGTTTGGAGTTTGTAAAGATTTTAGAAGTTGTATTGCTGGAAATAAGATTGAAGACTAAATATGTATTTTACAATATCACAGACTGCCCCGGTCTTCAAATTCAAATCCCTTACATCAAAAGGACATACAACTCAGAGGACACTGGCAAATTCTAGAATCCCACATGATCATTAATCATTAGTTCAGTCCATTATATTGCATGAATCTCTTCCTGGGTAAGGCCATTAATGTTTACAGACATTCATTCAATCTTGGCAGGTTACAAAAACAGCAGTGGTCTTAGCAAACATAGCTTCACCCTTTCAGGCATCTAGCATACTTGAGCTAAGAGACAATATAGTCTCTTTCTTTAAGCCTCTTTTGAGGTTTTAATGTAATATAGGATTTCCCTCAATTCAAAACCCATTTATTCATCCCTTTACCCTCAGCTACTATTCCATCTCTCCATTAATACTCAGATTTTTCCACCTCTGGATGAGACATTAGAATCAGCAGTCATGTTGATCTACGTTGCGGGCACTAATTTAGCAAGTACCTCCTCCTCAATCCATTCACATTTAGATGGCTGGTTTTACCTCCAGAAAATGTAGCTACATTCACTATTAACTCCAATTTTGCCAGATGGGGTGAATGCGACACCCACCCCCATCTGGCCTCTCGAAATTCTGACATAAAGTTTCAATACATAGTTATAGTTTCTTTCTCAAAAATGTCTCTGCTTCAGCACTTGTTGTTACTGCCCTGGTCCCAGAACCACTGCATCAAACAGGAGAAATATTTTTTTGAGGTTGTGTGAGGAAAAGGTACAGTCCTTATATTAATATACTCCTCTCTTGGCAAGGGTCACATAGTCATACTAGCTTCCTTTCCCTTCCCTTCTTCACAAAAACCACAGAAATGTGAAGGAATCTAACCAGTGGGAACCTTCCCTTAACCCCACTAATGTTGAGTGTGGTCACACATTTATGAAACTCTGTGCTCACACTCACAAGCCATACTTTTATTCTTCTATCTCCCCTGGTTTTAGGCAGCAAATGTTTTGATTGCGTGTTCCACTTTTCTATCAAACTATTACTCTGAGAAGGAGATCTCTTCGCCCACTGTTGAACATTATTGCCTGTATGGTGAGTCTCTCAGTTGAACATTATTACCCGTATGGTGAGTCTCTCAGCCTGACTTAATGATGCTTGCCCATTCACGTCTATGCAATATCTTCTGTTCTGGTTTTCTTATAGCACTCTGAGCATTTGTATCTTCCACAGCATAATCAAAGCCTAGTCCAGAGCCTATTTCTTCCTGTCAGGACCCATTTGTAGCTCCCGCAGGTCTACCAGCCTCAGTCCCACTTGCCAGCTAGTTTTATGGCCTTCCCACCAGGGAATGTACCACTGAACTGTTGGCAGTCTCTGTCTCTTTGCTGGCATACATAAGAGATTTTATTGTCGTTATGTGCCTAATAGGGTGTAAGAGAAATATGTCTAGATTAAGTTCATCTCTTCATTGCTGAAGTATGCCTATATCCACTCATTTCATGGACCCAGGCAGCCACTTCAAGGGATCACATGGCAGATGGATATCACCTTGCCAATTCTAATTATCTTCTGAACCTGAAAAGGGGCTCTTCTGATGAGCATTGACATGTTCTACTTTAATGAACTCCTCAAATTTCCCTAAGGTCATATGGGCATCCCATTAATAAGCCAGATTTTCATTGCCCTTCTGCCTGATCATGTGGCCCAGTCATTGGCCACTGCCTATGAATCAATAAAAACCCAAGCACAGGGGCTTTTATTATTTATTAATTTCTTAATTTTACAGAATGCAGCTCATCCCACCAGGGTTATTTTGTTGTTGTTGTTGTTGTTAAACTTGCTCATTTTATTGGTGCATTTTCTGTAACAATAATTTACATATCAGTCTATCATCTTTGACTTGATTTAGAGCATTAGGATATCTTTTTCTTTTATACTTTAAGTTCTGGGGTACATGTGCACAACATGCAGGTTTGTTACATGTGTATACATGTGCCATATTTGTTTGCTGCACCCATTAACTCATCATTTACATTAGGTATTTCTCTCAGTGCTATCCCTCCTCCTGTCCCCCACCCCATGAGAGGTCCCTATGTGTGATGTTTCCTACTCTGTGTCCAAGTGTTCTCATTGTTCAATTTCCACTTATGAGTGAGAATATGCAGTGTCTGGTTTTCTGTCCTTGTGATAGTTTGCTCAGAATGATGGTTTCCAGCTTTATCCATGTCCCTGCAAAGGACATGAACTCATCATTTTTTATGACTACATAGTATTCCATGGTGTATACGTGCCACATTTTCTTAATCCAGTCTATCATTCATAAACATTTGGGTTGGTTCCAAGTTTTTGCTATTGTGAATAGTGCTGCAATAAACATACATGTGTATGTGTCTTTATAGTAGCATGATTTATAATCCTTTGGGTATATACCAAGTAATGGGATTACTGCATCAAATGGTATTTCTAGTGCTAGATCCTTGAGTTGCCAGTGTCTTCCACAATGGTTGAACTAGTTTACACTCCCACCAACAGTGTAAAATATTTCCTATTTCTCCACATCCTCTCCAGCACCTGTTGTTTTCTGACTTTTTAATGATTGCCATTCTAACTGGTTTGAGATGGTATCTTATCGTGGTTTTGATTTGCATTTCTCTGATGACCAGTGATGATGAGCATTTTTTCATGTGTCTCTTGGCTGCATAAATGTCTTCTTTTGAGAAGTGTCTGTTCATATCCTTTGCCCACTTTTTGATGGGGTTACTTTTTTCTTGTAAATTTGTTTGAGTTCTTTGTAGGTTCTGGATATTAGCCCTTTGTCAGATGAGTAGATTGCAAAAAATTTCTCCCATTCTGTAGGTTGCCTGTTCACTCTGATGGTAGCTTCTTTTGCTGTACAGAAGCTCTTTAGTTTAATTAGATCCCATTTGTCTATTTTGGCTTTTATTGCCATTGCTTTTGGTGTTTTATTAATGAAGTCCTTGCCCATGCCTATGTCCTGAATGGTATTGCCTAAGTTTTCCTCTAGGGTTTTTATGGTTTTAGGTCTAATATTTAAATCTTTAATCCATCTTGAATTAACTTTTGTATAAGGTGTAGGGAAGGGATTCAGTTTCAGCTTTCTACATATGGCTAGCCAGTTTCCCAAGCACCAGTTATTAAATGGGGAATTCTTTCCCCGTTGCTTGTTTTTGTCATGTTTGTCAAAGATCAGATGGTTGTAGATAGTGTGGTGTTATTTCTGAGGTCTCTGTTCCATTCTATTGTTCTATTTCTCTGTTTTGGTACCAGTGCCATGCTGTTTTGGTTACTGTAGCCTTATAGTATAGTTTGAAGTCAGGTAGCATGATGCCTCCAGCGTTGTTCTTTTTGTTTAGGATTATCTTGGCAATGCGGGCTCTTTTTTGGTTCCATATGAATTTTAAAGTAGTGTTTTCCAATTCTGTGAAGAAAGTCATTGGTAGCTTGATGGGGATGGCACTGAATCTATAAATTACTTGGGCAGTATAGCCATTTTCATGATATTGATTCTTCCTATCCATGAGCCTGGAATGCTCTTCCATTTGTGTCCTCTTTTATTTCGTTGAGCAGTAGTTTGTAGTTCTCTTTGAAGAGGTCCTTCACATCCCTTGTAAGTTGGATTTCTAGGTATTTTATTTTCTTTGAAGCAATTGTGAATGGGAGTTCACTCATGATTTGCCTCTCTGTGTGTTATTGGTGTATAGGAATGCTTGTGATTTTTGCACATTGATTTTGTATCCTGAGACTTTTCTGAAGTTGCTTATCAGTTTAAGGAGATTTTGGGCTGAGACGATGAGGTTTTCTAAATATACAATCATGTCATCTGCAAACATGGACCATTTGACTTCCTCTTTTCCTAATTGAATGTCTTTTATTTCTTTCTCTTGCCTTATTGCCCTGGCCAGAACTTCCAATACTATGTTGAATAGGAGTGGTGAGAGAGGGCATCCCTGTCTTGTGCCAGTTTTCAAAGGGAATGCTTCCAGTTTTTGACCATTCAGTATGATACTGGCTGTGGGTTTGTCATAAATAGCTCTTATTATTTTGAGATACATTCCATCAATACCTAGTTTATTGAGAGTTTTTAGCATGAAGGGCCGTTGAATTTTGTTGAAGGCTTTTTCTGCATCTGTTGAGATAATTATATGTTTTTTGTCTTTGGTTCTGTTTATGTGATGGATTACATTTATTGATTTGCATGTGTTGAATCAGCCTTGCATCCCAGTGATGAAGCCGACTTGATCATGGTGGATAAGCTTTTTGATTTGCTGCTGGATCCGCTTTGCCAATATCTTACTGAAAATTTTCTCGTTGATGTTCATCAGGGATATTGGTCTAAAATTATCTTTTTTTTTGTTGTGTCTCTGCCAGGCTTTGGTATCAGGATGATGCTGGCCTCATAAAATGAGTTAGGGAGGATTGCCTCTTTTTGTATTGATTGGAATAGTTTCAGAAGGAATCTTACCAGCTCCTCTTTGTACCTCTGATAGAATTCAGCTGTGAATCCATCTGTTCCTGGACTTTTTTTGCTTGGTAAACTATTAATTATTGCCTCAATTTCAGAACCTACTATTGGTCTATTCAGAGATTCAACATTTTTCTGGTTTAGTCTTGGGAGAGTGTATGTGTCCAGGAATTTATCCATTTCTTCTAGATTTTCTAGTTTATTTGCATAGAGGTGTTTATAGTATTTTCTGATGGCAGTTTGTATTTCTGTGGGGTTGATGGTGATATCCCCTTTATTATTTTTTATTGTGTCTGTTTGATTCTTCTCTCTTGTCTTCTTTATTAGTCTTGCTAGTGGTCTATCAATTTTGTTGATGTTTTCAAAAAAACAGCTCCTGGGTTCATTGATTTTTTTTGAAGGGTTTTTTGTGTCTCTATCCCCTTCAGTTCTGCTCTGATCTTATTTCTAGCCTTCTGCTAGTTTTTGAATGTGTTTGCCTTTGCTTCCCTAGTTCTTTAAATTGTGACGTTAGGGTGTCAATTTTAGATTTTTCCACCTTTCTCTTGTGGACATTTAGTGCTATAAATTTCCCTCTACACACTACTTTAAATGTGTCCCAGAGATTCTGGTATGTTGTGTCTTTGCTCTCATTGGTTTCAAAGAACATCTTAATTTCTGTCTTCATTTCATTATTTACCCAGTAGTTATTCAGGAGCAAGTTGTTCAGTTTCCATGTAGTTGTGTGATTTTGAGTCAGTTTCTTAATCCTGAGTTCTAATTTGATTGCACTGTGGTCTGAGAGACAGTTTGTTGTGATTTCTGTTCTTTTACGTTTGCTGAGGAGTGCTTTACTTCCAACCATGTAGTCAATTTTGGAATAAGTGCGGTGTGGTGCTGAGAAGAATGTATAGTCTATTGATTTGGGGTGGAGAGTTCTGTAGATGTCTATTAGGTCTGCTTGGTGCAGAGATGAGTTCTAATCCTGGATACCCTTGTTAACTTTCTGTCTCGTTGATCTGTCTGATATTGACAGTGGGATGTCTGCCATTATTATTGTGTGGGAGTCTCAGTCTCTGTAAATCTCTAAAGACTTGTCTTATGAATCTGGGTTCTCCTGTATTGGGTGCATATATATTTAGGATCGTTAGCTCTTCTTGTTGAATTGATCCCTTTACCATTACGTAATAGCCTTCTTTGTCTCTTTAGATCTTTGTTGGTTTAAAGTCTGTTTTATCAGAGATTAGGATTGCAACCCCTGTTTTTTTTTTTTTTAATGCTTTCCATTTGCTTGGTTGATCTTCCTCCATCCATTTATTTTGAGCCTTTGTGTGTCTCTGCACGTGAGATGAGTCTCCTGAACACAGCACAGTGATGGGTCTTGACTTTTTATCCAATTTGCCAGTCTGTGTCTTTTAATTGGGACATTTGGCCCACTTATATTTAGGGTTAATGTTGTTATGTGTGGATTTGATCCTGTCATTATGTTGTTAGCTGGTTATTTTGCCCGTTAGTTGATGGAGTTTCTTCCTAGCATTGATGGTCTTTACAATTTGTCATGTTTTTGCAGTGGCTGCTACTGGTTGTTCCTTTCCATGTTTAGTGCTTCCTTCAGAATCTCTTGTAAGGCACACCTGGTGGTGACAAAATCTCTCAGCATTTGCTTGTCTGTAAAGGATTTTATTTCTCCTTCACTTATGAAGCTTAGTTTGACTGGATATGAAATTCTGGGTTTAAAAATCTTCTCTTTGAGAATGTTGAATATTGGCCCCCGCTCTCTTCTGGCTTGTAGATTTTCTGTCACAAGATCTGTTTTTAGTCTGATGGACTTCCCTTTGTGGGTAACCTGACTTTTCTCTCTGGCTGCCCTTAACATTTTTTCCTTCATTTCAACCTTAGTGAATCTGACAATTATTTATCTTGGGGTTGCTCTTTGCAAGGAGTCTTTGTAGTGTTCTCTGTATTTCCTGAATTTGAATGTTGGCCTGCCCTTCTAGGTTGGGGAAGTTCTCCTGGATAATATCCTGAGGAGTGTTTTCCAGCTTGGTTCCATTCTCCCTGTCACTTTTAAGTACACCAATCAAATGTAGATTTGATCTTTTCACATAGTCCCATATTTCTTGGAGGTTTTGTTTGTTTCTTTTTACTCTTTTTTCTCTAAACTTTTCTTCTCGCTTTATTTCATTAACTTGATGTTCTATCACTGATACCCTTTCTTCCATTTGATAAAATTGGCTATTGAAGCTTGTGCTTGCATCACGTCGTTCTCATGCCATGGTTTTCAGCACCATCGGGTCATTTAAGGTCTTCTCTACACTGTTTATTCTAGTTAGCCATTCCTGTCATCTTTTTTCAAGGTTTTTAGCTTCATTGCGACTGGTTCGAACATCCTCCTTTAGCTCGGAGAAGTTTGTTATTATTGACCTTCTGAAGCCCACTTCTGTCCACTCATCAAAGTCATTTTCCATCCAGCTTTGTTCCTTTGCTGGCGAGGAGCTGCAATCCTTTGGAGGAGAAAAGGCACTCTAGTTTTTGGAATTTTCAACTTTTCTGCTCTGGTTTCTCCCCATCTTTGTGGTTTTATCTACCTTTGTTCTTTTGATGATGGTGACCTACAGATGGGGTTTTGGTGTGGATGTCCTTTTTGTTGATGTTGATGCTATTCCTTTCTCTTTGTTAGTTTTCCTTTTACCAGTCAGGTCGCTCAGCTGCAGGTCTATTGGAGTTTGCTGGAGGTCCACTCCAGATGCTGTTTGCCTGGGTATCACCAGTGGAACCTGCAGAACAGCAAATATTGCTGCCTGATCCTTCCTCTGGATTCTTTGTCCCAGAGGGGCACCTGCCTGTATGAGGTGTCAGTCGGCCCCTACTGGGAGATGTCTCCCAGTTAGGCTACATGGCGGTCAGAGATCCACTTGAGGAGGCAGTCTGTCTGTTCTCAGAGCTCAAACACTGTGCTGGGAGAACCACAGCTGTCTTAAGAGTTGTTAGACAGGGATGTTTAAGTCTGCAGAAGTTTCTGCTGCCTTTTGTTCCACTATGCCCTGCCCCCAGAAGTGGGGTCTACAGAGGCTGCAGGCCTTGTAGAGCTGCGGTGGGCTCCGCACAGTTTGAGCTTTACGGGTCACTTTGCTTACCTATTCAAGACTCAGCAATTGTGGACTCCCCTCCCCGTGCCAGGCTGCTGCCTGGCAGGTGGATTTCAGACTGCTGCGCTAGCAGTGAGCAAGGCTCCATGGGCATTACCTTCTTTAATCAGAGTGGCATCCTTCCAAATAGGATGTCATCTGTTCACCTCAGAATTGTCATTTATATCCCAAGGAACTCTTTGTTAGTCAGAAAAGGGTTGTTTATAGGGCACTGCCAAAGTGTTGATAGAATCCAGCAGCTCTTCATACAGTTTCTTAGTTAGTTCTAGGGAAAAATAGATGTCCTGCTCAAGAGTATCTTCTTTTTGGATTGCCCAGGTAGCATGATTCTGTATAAAGCATTTCAGTTTTATTATGAAACTCTTCTGGGCACTGCTATAATGTTAGAGTATTTCTCTGTCATCACCCAAGATAGTTTGGGTATTTGGAGTTCATAAAATAAAGGGCAGCTTCATTTCAGTCATAAGGGTAGCTTCAGTTAATGTCCCATAGTAAAGCACTAAATGTCCCACAAGTAAAAAGATTTTAATCCAGACTTCCAGGAATCATCACAGAGAGGCACTCACTGGCTTTTGCTATAAGCCCGACCTCAGCAAACACTTGTTTACCGAAATGGAAGAAGCTGGGGCAAAATTAACAAAAGTAGAGATTTTATTGGGGCCAAAATTGAGAATTGCACCCTGAGAGCATGGATTCATATTGTCCTGAATATGGCAGGACAACTTCAATTATCAGCAGTTACAGGTGGATTTTTAAAGAAAAGATGAGCCAGTTTCTGAGTTGTTTCCCCAGAATTTACATTAAAATTATATAAGCTATTGATCAGCTTTACATTGTTCTTTTTATCACGATTTCTAGGAACATAAAAATAATGGGTGAGACAGCTATTCAGAAACAAAATGACTTTTAAAAATTTTCCCCAGGTACAAGTGTGAGCAGAGGGAGATGACTAAAATCCCGTACTCATTTTCTCTTGGTTCTGCATATCTCACATAGCTCAGATTGCTCTGAGCTATTTTTCTTTTCTCTCACTGCACAGAGGGCTATTAAATGGAGAATTTATTCCTACCAGAACGCCAGCTTCTATTCTACATTCTGTGGGCTCAGAAAACCTTGCTGGTTTCTGTTTAACATGGTGTCCAATTAATATTGCTAAATAGGCAGGTTTATATTTCTTCTATTTTACACAACTAGGTAGGAGATTTCCCTTTCAGATACAATGTCCATGTCCATTATACAATCAAGTAAAAGAGACACTACCACTTCACATAAATCATGTTCAAATGTACAAATTCTCCTATAAACTTTTCATTTTATCAACTCTTACTTTCCTATCTGTAACCTCCGTTAGAACTTTATCAATTGGTTTTTGTTTTATGATATGAGGTAGGAAAAGTGTTCCCCACTCAGATATAATATCCAGTTTCATAAAATATTTAGGTAGAGAAGACACAACTTCTTCATATAAAACCTGTTAAAGCATTCCAACTTTTATAATTATATCAACCCTTACATTTTTATATTCTAGTCCTAGGAACTTCTCTTCTCCACCCCCAGGCCATTTTATCCCTTCTTGTGCAAAAAAGCTTTAGGTCCCCAGTGAAACTGCCTTTAAAAAAATTATAACTGAGAAAATTATGACAGTGAAAGAGATTTGACCTAACTGACTCCATCTTGCTTCTTATCTCTAAGCTGTCCTGGTCCATTCCTGGGCTGGGCATAGGCTGAACTAACTTTGGGAAAACTGAGTCTATAGTTTAACTTTGAAACAAAGATGATAACAGCTTCTTTTCCAAAACAAACTCCCTGACTGGGGACTAGACTGCTTTGGAGGGCTAACAAATTAGCTACACAATTAGAAATTATGGTTGAGAAGTCATGCAGCTTCTGATTGCAAGATGAGGAACCTCCCAAAATTGCTCCTGGAGATAACATCACTATTGTAAACCCTGAGATCAGTGCTTGAGATATTTTTCAGACCCTGTCCTCATTAGATCAGCTGGCACAACTCAGATCGATAAACTGGCTCATCTGTCTTGTGGCCACAATCCAGAATCTGACTCAGCATGAGAAAACAGCTTTGATTCCCTATGACTTTATCTCTGAACCAACAAATCAGCACTCCTCACTTACTCTTCCCCCATCCCCCAAGTTATTCTTAAAATAAACTCAGTCTCTGAACTTTCAAGGAGACTGATTTGAGTAATAATAACACTCCAGTCTCCTGTTCAGCCAGCTCTGCATGAGTTAAACTCTTTCTCTGTTGGCATTTCCCTGTCTTGATAAATTTGCTCATTCTGGGCAGCAGGCAAGAAAAACCCACTGGGCAGTTACACTCTCACAATCCATTTTAGTAAAAGCTTCTCAGAAATTTGATGATACAGATCTACAAAATGAAACAATTTTTTTCACACTATACCCACTGGTTCCAATCATTATTTGGTTTTTCCCTCCCCCCATATTGACTACCTTCTTAGTAACCACAGGTCTTAGAGGTACTGTCTGTTGTCCCTGCTTAATTTTTACCTTGGGCATCAGCTTAAAGGCTAGTGGCTGAAACTCAGGCTCACTGAAATCTGTGCTTGTGCTAGAATAAAGGTCTGACTCAATACTCTTTTAGTTTCATTTCAGCTTTCACAGATAACAACCAAGGGCTTGAAGGTTTTGCTTTTTTTTTTTTTTTTTTTTTTTTACTAATAGGTTATATTTCTTTATGCATCCAGTGAACTGTTGATGAAAAAACTCCATATCTGTAAAATCTCTGAGGAGATTTATTCTGAGCCAAATATGAGTAACCAAAGGCCTGTGACACAGTCCTCAGGAGGTCCTGGGAACATGTGTCCAAGGTGGTCTGGTCACAAATTGGTCTTACACATTTTATAGAGAAATAAGTTATCAATCAATACGTTTAAGATGTACATTGGTTTGGTCCAGAAATGGGGGACAATTGGAAGTGGAGGGCTTTCAAGTCATAGGTGGACTCAAAGATTTTCTGACTGGCAACTGGTTGGAAGAGCGATTACTGATAGAAAGGAATGTCTGGGTTATGATAAGGAGCTTTGCAGACAAAGGTTTTGTCATGCAGATGAAGCCTCCAGGTAGCAGGCTTCAAAGAGAATAGATTGTAAATATTTCTTATTAGACTTAAAAAGTCTGTTCTATCAGTAGTTCCAAAAGGGAGGAGGGTGTAATGAGTCATGTCTGGCTTCACCTTACCATCATGACCTGAACAAGTTTCTCAGGTTAACTTTAGAATGCCCTTGGCCAAAGGGAGAGATTCATTCACATGGTTTGGGGGGGGGTGCTTATCATTTTATTTTTGGTTTACAGAGCTAAGTCCATGGGAGCTAGATTCATCTCTGAATTCCACTGGTACATTTTACCTTTAGTAACTAATTGCAGCATATCCTTGGCTCCAAACCATGGTGACCGCATGGCCCCTGAAGAATCAAAGATTCCTTATCACCACCCTTTTATTCTTTCTCTTCCCAAACCTCTGTTTCTGTGAGCCAGGACTATTCTAGTAAACCCCATTTCATTGACATCAGTTGAGAGTAGAAAAAACTCATGCACAAACTCAAAGTGCACTTTCTATTCTCTCATCAGCTGCAATCAACACAGAAGACTTCTGTGACAAAGTGTATGGGGATTTCTCTCCACCAACAAGCTAGCAATCACTTCTACAGTTCACATCAGCTAGGTTTCCTCTAATTCAGTTCTATTCTGACAATGTCTACTTGAAGATAGTCTCAGATCCCACAAGCTGAGGTCTCAATCCCCAAGACTGTATTCTCCCCTTCACATGCCAATTGCAAGCTCCAGGCTGTTTTACCTGTGCATCTTACCAACTGGTTGTAAAGCAGAGATCCCACAACCCGCTCCTTCGGTTTGATCACTTTGCTAGATCAGCTTACAGAACCCAGGGAAACATTTACTTATATTTTCCATCTTATTATAAAGGATATCCCAAAAGATTGGCCATGGCAGAGAGGCCCACGGGGATAAAACAACAGGACAAATGTGGCCAAGTGTGGCAGTCATGACCTTAAGCTATCTGGCTCAGTTGGAACCTTACTCCACCCGAGGCGGCTCACCTCTGTTGCTAGCATCTTATAAAAAGATGCATACGGCAAAGCATATGGAAAGGAGTACAAAGTTTTAATGCCCTCACTAGGTGTATCATCTGATAATTTGGCTCTGTGTCCCTACTCAAATCTCATGTTGAACTGCGATCCCCAGTGTTGGAGTTGGGGCCAGGTTGCAGATAATTGCATTATGGGGTTGATTTCTATGGGTTTAGCACCATCCACCTAGTGCTGTCTCGTGACAGAGTTCTCATGAGATCTGCTCATTTGAAAGTGTGTAGCACCTCCCGCTTCTCTCTCTCTGTCTCCTGTTCTGGCCATGTGAAAACCACGCCTGCTTTCCCTTCGCCTTCCACCATGATTCTAAGCTTTCTGAGGCCTCCCCAGGAACAGAAGCCGGTAGAGACCACAGAAACATGAGCCAATTAAACCTCTTTTCTAAATAAATTACCCAGCCTCAGGTATGTCTTTCTATCAGTGTGAGAATGGACTAATACACCACCCTCCGGGAACTTTCACAGGTTCCACTATCTGAAGGCTTTTTCTATCTCTTTTCTGACGTTTGTTCAGACATCGTTCTTCTGAATACCTTAAATTCATTTTCTATGGTTTCCTTTTGCTCTCTGAGCATATTTCAGACATTTTATTTAACATATTTTACTATAAATTCAAACGTTTGGGCTTCCTCAGAGATGGTTTCTGTCCATTTTTTTTTTCCCTGTGAGTGGGCTATATGTTTCATTTTTCTTTTTCTGTGTGCTTTGTAATTTTGTTATTGTTGCTGTTGTTTGGAACTGTACATTTTGAATATTACAATTTGGTAACTCTGGAAGTCATATTTTCTTGTTCCTAAGGGATTATTTTTGCTTCCTGAGAGCTGCCATTATACATTTGTTCAGTGACTTTTCCAAACTATTTTTGCAAAGTTCGTATTCCTTGTGTATGGTCACTGAGGTTTCTGTTTCATTATCTCTGCCATAAGCCAGTGCAGGTTCAGAATAGAAAGCCTAAGCCAAAAATTTATAAGCCTGAAATCAGCATTTTCTTACATTAAACTCTCTACTATGGTCAGAAACAAACATCTAACCCTCAAACCTAGATTATTCATTCCAAAAATAACCGTCTATCACAATTGCTATTCATTACCGTTATCAATAAAACCATAACTATTTGCCACTGTGTCCTATGAACTAACAGTGACACATTTTCCAATAGTAACAGGATTGTCATAGCTTTATACATGCCAAGGCCAGATAACCAATACCAGATTACCAATTTTGAAGTTTTATTGACTATCATTACTTCTAGTATCGAGCACTCTAGTATCAATCAGAGCTCAGTTTAGGTAATAGAAGTCACTTAGAATATGTAAGTAACAAAGAAACTTAACATAGTAAATTTAGTATTTATGAGGTTACTGCAAGAATTAGAGAGTAAAGATTAAGGCTGTACCTCCAGAAACAGTATCTACTACTCCTAAGAACAAATACATCAGAATCACTACTACCTTCCTCATAATCACAAACGTAAGGAATCAGAATACTTGACCCTAAAATATGAGCTTTAATGTAATCTTATTGAAGCCATGATCCAGGGTTTAGAAAGACTGTTTGGGAAGCTATGACTACTGCTATAATTACTACAACTGTGGTAGACCAGGTCTCCATTAGGAACCAGAGAGATCAGCATTCACCAACACCCTACGGTTACTCTGATAAAAGTATAAGTTAAACACTAAAGAACTGGAGAAACTGGCACCTTAGAACAAAGGCTAGAATGTAAAACAAGGCATTTAAGACCCCACCTGGGCTTCCTCAGAACCTAGAGTTTGATTAAAATAATGAAAAAGTTCTTACACACTTTGTACACCTTGTACCAGGATCCACTTTAGATTAAGTAATTCTTCCAAAGCTCTAAAGTAATATTTCAGACCCCAGTCCCTAAAGATTAAACAGGGTGAAATATTTTGGCTTGCAGGTACACTCTCACACATAGGCATATCGTCTGAATTTATATGAGCACTGAAGAAAAAACTTATAACTTTGAGTTGATCTGGTGAGTTAATCCCACCTTCTGCTTGTAGCCAGTTGCAGAAATAAACTCTGTTCTTTCCCAGTCTGTCTGCGTCTTGTTATTGGACCGCAAGAGCAAGCAGCCAAACCTTGTTCTGTCTGGGAACAAGATAGAACAAGGAAATGAAATGTGAAATCTAGCCACCATGATAGCCTGTATTTTTCTCAACACTCATGATGCTTATAAACAGATTAAAAAATGTTAGTCCATTATTATTGCTGTAACTGCCACCTTCATTGCTAAAACAGGAAATTGAACAACAGAATCTTCATATACGTTGTTTGCCAATCAGAAAACTGCAAAAGTTATTTTAGAGGGTCTATGCCTCATTTCAGCCCTCAACCACGAACATGGTGGTTTAAAACAACATTCACTTTTTAGCCTGCAATTATGTAGTTTAGAAATCTGTCATGTCATAGTTGATTTCTCTGCTCAGCATATTACAAGGCTGGCATCAAAACGTCAGTCTGAGTTCTGGTTTGGAGGGCTTGGAAACCTATGTAATTCTAGCTCATTCAGGTTGCTGGCAAAATTTAGCTTCACGAGGTTGTAAGACATAGGTCCACATTTCCTTAATGGCTGTCAGTCAGGGGTCACTCTTAAATACTAGAAGCCACTCTCTAGTCCTTGCACATGGTCCTCCTCCTCTTCAGAGACAGAAATGTGAGTCCATTAAATCTTTCTCCTGCTTCAAAGCCTTTCGATGTTCTTTTCTACTGTTATTTGAACAAAACGTTTTGCTTTATGCTAGCCAAAATAAGCTAGACACATAAAGAAAAAATATTGTATAATCTCACATATATGTGGAATCTAAAAAAGTCAAACTTACAGAAACAGAGGGCAGAATGGTGGGTGCTAAGAGCTGGGGTTTGGACGGAATAAAGGATGGTCGAAGTGTATAAACTTCCAGTTATAAGACTATCATGTTCTGGGAGCCTAATGGATCCTATCTCTCGTGATAGATGTATTCATTTATTTGATTACAACAATTATAATATATGCATATATCAAAACATCATGTTGTACACTTTTAATGTATACAGTCTTTGTCAATTAAATATTTTAAAAGAAAGAAGGGGCTCACTTGATTGGGTCATGTTCACTCAGATAATCGCTATATATTAATGTCCGTTAACTTAAGACTTAAATTACACCTATAAAATCCCTTCACAATCATACCCAGATTAATGTTTGATTCAGTAACCAAAAATGGAAATCTTGGGGCCAGAGAGGGCAGCTAGAATTCTGTCTACTACAGCCTCCATAACCGTAGTTGGAAGGAATATCTGGATATATATATTTCCAGTTACTGTAGTACTAAAAATATCACGCTACAAATAACTATGAATTTTGTCATTTGAACATTTCCAGCCTAGGATGTTTGGAATAAACAGGAGATATATTTTAAAGTGGTGTATTTATGAAACTCCAAGAAGCTTAGTATGATTATATTGAAGGGTAGCCACATGATGAGAGAAAGAGGAAAAAAAAAATGAGCCTCTAAATGTGGCTTGGAGAAAATTGTGAAGAACTATGTATGAATTTGTAGGAATGTTGAACTTTCTGCAGGCAATGGAAAGTTGTGTAGGATAGAGTTTAAAATAATAAATATTGAATTGGTATCAGAATCAATAAAGATTGGTTTACATTCCAGTTGCAACACTTACTAACTTTATTCATCTGCTCAGATTATTTGAATTTTCTGAGTATCAATATCCTTGTATATAAAAGAGGATGATAATAGCAATCTATTACTTGAAGAACATTTTTAAACAACTACACGTGTCAAGTGAATAGAATACACATCGTACTTCAACATGCCAACTTTCACTGACATTAATATATTGAATAGGAGAGTTATGTTATCTATTATGTGTTTTTAAAATAAAACTCAAAAATTAATTTGGACAATAGGTTATAATGAAGAAAAGATCAGAAACAGGCAAGTTAGTAAAGGTCCTAATAAGAGATGAAAATAATATGTAAGCTAAGACACTATTGATGAAAATAAAGAGGAAAAGACAAAATCACTTCAGAAATAGATTTAGTTTTTCAGTGTTAATTTATTTAATTCACAGATGTTCTTACTCAGCCAATCATAATGCCTACTAGGTCAAAGGTCATTCTACGCGCAATTGTCAGCAAGACTCCTGCTGGAGGAAGTGATCCCTGGTTTTTTCTTGATTATGTTCTTCCCACATGATGTTTGACTTTATGCTTTTCTACAACCAGTACTCCGATACAGGAGATTAGACTACAAATGGTCACTTGACCAAGAAAAGCCATTTCCTAAACTAATCAGTAACCTGTGAGATGACAAAACATAAATAATTCTGGCCAAATATAGATAAACTGGTCCAATCAGATTATCTTTTAAGAAACTTAAACTGGGAGTCCAAAGAGAATGGGATAGTTAATAGGGGGAAGTAAGACTGAAACTATGCACAAAGAGGGGCAAAAAGGCAAGAAGGACCATGAGAAATAATAAAGTTAATGGGTCAAAATGATAAGCACATGGAAAATTTGAGTAAATTGGGGCTAATTTTGTAGGACATCAATCTTACACACAAATAAAAGAAACTCATGAAAAAATCAAATTTGGGGATATTGGGGTATGGTGAGTTATGCATAGTAAATCTGGTTAATATCAGCTCAAATAAGAAATATATTGAATGGGGTAAAAAATCAATGCATAGAATATGAAATGAACAGATACAAATAAAATATCAAAAACCAGAAGAGTACCTAAGTTAAATTAATAATTGAACATTAAATTGAAAATCCATTTAAAATTGCTGCAGAAGTTTCTAGAATAGTGTTTGACAGTCCATAATATAGTCTCAGAAATATGCTATAATTTCTGTCTCTGTGAAATATGACCAATGTCTTCTGGGCTTTTTATGAGTCTCAGTACATGTTTCTGCATATGTCTCCTTACATTATGCCTATAACTTGAACTAGTCATTGAGAGACTCTGTTCCTTTCAACTAGAATAGATATATATAAAATAATGGAGCTTTTATCTACCTCTTTCCTTGGTATCATATTCTATTTATTAGTCTTTCTATTACTTTAAATTTTTTTTTTTTTTTTTTTTTTTTTTTTTTTTTTTTTTTTGAGACAGAGAATCGCTCTGTCGCCCAGGTTGGAGTGCAGTAACACGATCTCGGCTCACTGCAACCTTCACCTCTCAGGTTCAAGCAATTCTTCTGCCTCAGCCTCCCAAATAGCTGGGACATGCCACACCACGCCCAGTTAATTTTTGTATTTTTAGTAGAGAGGGCTTCACCATATTGGCCCCAGGCTGGTCTTGAACTCCTGACCTCATGATTCACCCGCCTTGGCCCCCCCAGGGTGCTGGGATTATGGACATGAGTCACCGCGCCCAGGCCCTATTCCTTGAATTTTTAAAATCTCCTCGTGTCAGGTTTTCCTTCTGTGTCTACAAACATGGCTCAGTTCTTCCTAAACCAAAAAATCATTTACAAACTCCTATCACCTCTTCAACGTACTATCTTGTCTTTTTTTCATAGTTCCACATTTCCTCCAGAGAAGATTTCACACCACTTTTCTTCACTTTCTCACCACCTGTTTATAATTACACTTTTTACAATCAGTGTCTTTACACCACTGCTCTACTGAAACTGTCTTATGAGATACTACAAATGAGTTTCCGGTTTCCGGATCCAATCACTTTGTTGGTATTCATTCTTCTTGACATTTCTGCAGTATTTGAGCCTGTTGATAATTCCGTACTTCCAGGAATTTCTCTTCCTTTGCCTTGTATAATACTATACTCTCCTCATTTCTATCTGACTGATTCTTCTGTATCCTTTTGCAGCTTCTCTTATTCCGTCAGCCTGCTAAATATATATCACACAAATTGCACTATCTTGTTATCACATTTGCTGACGAGCTTTACTCCAGCCTCCCTACAATGACTGCCCTGATCATTTTTCAGAAAACCTTATGAGTGCTCCACTCCCAATGTATCCACATTATTCTATTAGGTGCTGTATAATAATCACTGCCATTCAGCTAAGTACAGTAGTTCTCTAATTCTGATGGTTGTCGCTCTGCCTACTGCAGCAGGCATTACTTCAGTACCACAGAACAGACTGTTGCCACTGATACGACGCCCCTGCTTTTCTGGATATTGTAGTCTTTCTACTTGATCTGCTAGGCACAACAGTTATCTTTCGGTTGCCAAAGCTAAAAAGGTTTGCGTGACAGTGTGATGAAGAGTAACTCCTTATTTCTTTTACAATTTGTTATACAAATTCCTAAGAATTATTCTTGTGTGTCTATATCTTAAAGAACATTCATTGAAAGATCTCTCCATAGGTCTCAGACAATCTAACTGAATTAGGGTCAGGAGACTAAACATAATAATAGCAAACATTTGTTAAGGACTTAACAAGCCTCAAGAACTGTCTTATACACTTACTGTATTTTAACTTTTTAAAATACTGCAACTAAATTCTGTGTAGTATTATTTTCCCAATTATATATTTAAAGATACTAAGACAGCTGGGTGTGGTTGTTCACGCCTGTAATCTCAGCACTTTGGGAGGCCGAGGCGGGTGGATCACTTGGGCTCAGGAGTTCAAGATGAGCCTGGTACACATGGCAAATTCCCATCTCTACCAAAAATGCAAAAATTAGCCAGGCATGGTTGTGCACTCCTGTAGTACCAGCTATTTGAGAGGCTGATGTGGAGGATGGCTTGAGCCCAAAGGTAGACGTTGCAGTGAGCCGAGATCATGCCACTGCACTCCATCTTGGGTGACAGAGTCAGACCCTGTCTCATTTTAATAATAATAATAATAATAATGAAGATACTAAGAAGCAGAGAAGTTAAGATACTTGCTCAAAGTCACCCAGTAGTAAGTGACAGGGCAGGAATTCAATCCCACACACTTTGCCTCTAGAAACTATATTCTTAACAAGTAGACTTTACCACTTTTCAAAATTCATACAGAGGACACAATGTTTTACTTAGATTATTATTACCTAAATTAACTAAGCATTGTTACTGGATCAAGCATAGGGTTTTTAAGCCTCCCTGACAGAAGACTTCTATTGGAAGAGCTCAACAGTTTCATGGACATGCCAAACTCTATCTGAGCTGTTTCCTCAAATTTTACTCACACAGATATACTTTGTGAGCCCAACACATGAGCTATGTAGACATTTGCTAGATAGGTTCTAATGACTTTTACCCTCAATATGGATTCTACTACTTCTGTATATTTCTTAAGATTTTATTCACATTTTGTTTTAGAATCTGTTAATCAGAAAATATATCTATATCCATAGCTTCAACCCTCACCTCTATGTAAATGACTCTTACATCCGAATCTTCTGTCCTAACATCTCTCTAGCTCAGGAGACCTACACATCCAACTGCTTTACTGATTATTTCTACCTCATGAGCACAACAAATTCAACATTTTGAAAATTGAAATCCTCATTTTTGTGCTCAAGGTAATTCATTTTCCTGACATTTAGTTTATTCTAACAGCTCTAACCAGGCTTGAGATCTCTTTATCATCTTTGATTCCACCCTATCTACTGTTCCTTATGGCCAAACAGTTGTGGAATTATATTGATTTTAGTTTCCTTTTAGTTTCCACACAAAAAAAACTCTTTATTCTTCTCTGCGTCCTCTGCCACCACTCACGTTGAGGCTTGATTGACTCAATCATGTGCTATTGTAAGAGGTTTTCAACTGACCTCCATGTCTTCTGCCTCCCAACTTATAAATTATCCCACCCTGCTCTCAGCATAATTTCCCTTCAGTAAGCTTTCTATGTTGTATTGACCTACTCAAAAACATTCATTGCTCCACAGATAATTATAAAATTAACTCAAAATTCCTCAATTTTCTATTCAAGACTCTCATCATTTTGTTTCAAGCTACATTTTCAGGCTTTTAATTGTCTAATCTGCTAGATTCTCTACAAAGCATGACGTCACAGACATACTGGGTGCTTTCTGCCTCATGTTTTGCTTTGTCCATGCATATTTTACTCCATCTTTTTAGAATGTCTTATATCCCCACCCTGAATGTCACATGTCAAAATTCTGCAATAATATCTCACCACCTCTTTAATGAAAGCACTTTTGATCCTCTAATTAGATGCAATCATGTCTTCTTTTGTTTCCATATCGTTTTGTACATTTTTAAATGCCACTTGTCCCCATCCTGATTTATTATTTTTGCATTTTTTTACTTAGCAGCCTTCCTTCCACCCCCACCTTATAGATCCACCTCCAACTTCATCCCAGCTAGGATCTGAGCTTTTTAAGACTCTAGATGATCTTACTTATGTTTGTGTTCCCTGTAGTGATTAACAGATTTATTATAAACAGAAAGTAATCAGTGGAATAATTTAGTTGAATGAAAACTTCAAATAAGTAAGACTTATGTATAAACTGGAAGTGTAAAACATCTGTTAATTCACATGAAAGGAGAAGGAAATCTAATAGTTTCTTGAGTAGAAACAGAGTGGCAACAAATAGAGCTACACTAGGGGCTGCCCCCTAATATTTTTACAGCACACTCCAAAATGCTTCACTCTATTAATTAGCGTTCTCTAGAAAAAGAAAATTAATAGGGGAGAGATAGATAGATAGATAGATAGATAGATAGATAGATAGATAGCGGCATAGATAAATACATAGATACATAGAGAGAGAGAAATATAGAGACATTGTTGACAATTCGTACCCAAATAAATTCTGTACCCAGATACATAATTTTATTGAAAACTAATACAATTTTTATTTCACCAAATTTACAATAATGAAGGGAGACTCTGCCTGCCAAAGATATCACATAGGAAATCAGCGGAACTTACTGAACAAGAGACAAGTCAGGAATTCTGCCTTATTTCAGTTATAATTTTCAATGTTATTTAAATCTTAGCCCTTCCAACTGCATTGAGGAATGCACTATTTTTTTAAACAAACTAGACACCACCAACATTTACTTTTCACATATTGCAGAGAAAAGAAATACAAATCAAATGATTTCTTCTACAGAAGACACAAAAACAATGTATCCAAGCTTAAACATGGCAGAAACAGGGAAGATTGCAATCTCTTTTTTCTTCAATGTTGTTTCTGTTTAGGCAGCTTTTCTGACAAAGAAAGAGTAAGTAAATATATTTAATCCATTTTATTCTGGGTTGCAAATTATGATTTTGATTTATGTGGAAATATTCAAGAGGCAATTTATATGCAAAGTAAAACATGAAGAATCAGAAGTTTTTCTTCCTTAGTCGGTGATTTATCAAAGATTGAATCTCAGTGTTACTGTGTAAACCATGTGTTTTCAGATAAGTGAAAGTCATAGAAAGCAGCAGGTTTTAAAAATCTATTTCGTTTGTTTTAAATAATAACTATTAGTTGTAGGTCAATGAAGAGTGATAAGTTAGGTATACATAAAACAATTGACTATTATTTATTTCTTTGTTTATTTTTCTTTGTAATTAATGTTTCTTAGGTTACTATGTAAACACCAATCAACACTATGAATTGAGTTTTCGTTAACCTCCGCATGCACTAGCCACTGCCTTTCCTTTTTGCAAACAGGAAAATAAGCTGTGGAAGGCGGCTTTGATTTCTCGTTTATCATAGGCTAGAAGATTATGCACATAAAGAAAGCTTCCGGAACATTTTTTTTTGTAAAGATGTGCCTGTGCAATAGCAAAACTGGCAGGTTTATCTTTGCTATTGTACATGAAAATACACATCTAGCAAAGGGGCAGAACAAGGAGGCTAAATAGAGACCTCCACCAATTTTACCCTCCACAGGAACACCAAATTTAATAATTATCTACATGAAAAAATGACCTTCATAAGAACCAAAAATCAGGTAAGCAATCACAGTACATACTGTTAACTTTGTATCACTGAAAGAGGTACTAAAGGCGATAGGAAAGAGAGTCTGAATTTGCTGACGCTACCCCTGGTGAATACTCTGGCAGGGGCTGTGTGGCCATGAGAATCTGTTCACTTGGGGAGGGCAAAGTGCAACAACTGTGAGAAATCGCAATGAATTCAGTGCTGCCCTGTCACAGAGAGAAGCAAAACTCTGCTAAACTCAGCTGACAGCTACCCATGGAGGGAGCATTTAGACCAGTCCTAGGCAGGGGAGATTCGATTCACCCATCCCAGTGATAGGAACTTGAGTTTCAGCAAGCCTTGCCACCATGGGCTAAAATTTCTCTGGGGTCTTAAATAAACTTAAAGGGCAGTTTAGGGCATAAGGACTGTAATTTCTAGGCAAGCCCTAGTGCTGGGCTGGACTTCGAGACAGTGGGCTTAGGTGGTGTATGACCTAGTGAGACATAACCAGGGTGGCTAAGAGAGTGCTTGTGCTACCCCTCTACAAACTCCTCAAAGTTCAGCTTGCAGCAATGAAAGTGATGCCTTCCTTCTGCTTGAGGAGAGGAGAGGAAAGAGTAAAGAGGACTTTGTCTTGCAACTTGATTACCAGTTCATCCACAGTATGATATAGCACTGGGCAGAGTAGTGAGGTCCCCATTCCAGGCCCTAGCTCCTGGACATTTCTAGAAACATACTGGACCAGAAGAAAACCTCCTTCCGTGAAGGGAAGAACTGAGTCCTGGCACTATTCATCACCTGCTGACCAAAGGGTCTTTGTTCCTGAATAACCAGTAGCAAGATCCAAATTGTACACACCATGGGGCTTGGGTGAAATTCTGAGGTGTGCAGGCTTCTGGTGAGGCCCAGCACATTCACAGCTCTGGTGGCTATGAGGACAGACTCCTGCTTGAGAAAAGCAGAGGGAAAATTAAAGGGGAATTTATCTTGGATTTTAGGTTCCAGCTAGATCATAGCGTAGAAAAGCACCAGGAGTGAGCTTGGGATCCCTGATTCAAAGCATTGGCTCTTGAATGGTCTTTCCAGACATGCTCTGGGCCACAGGGGAGCCCACTGCCCCGAAAGGCCAGTCCCAGGCCTGGCAGAATTCACCACAAGATGACTGAGGAACTCTTGGAATTTATGGAGACATCAACGGTAGCCTGACAGTACTCTCCAAGGGCCTGTGGTAATGGTGGCCATGGTGTGAGACTCCTCTAACTATGGAAAGGGGAGGGAAGAGTGGGAAGGACTTCGTCTTGTGGTTTGAGGGCTAGTTTCGCCACAGTAGAACAGAGTTCCAGGTAGATTCCTAAGTTTTTGACTCCAGTTCCTGGCTCTGGGACAGCATCTCTGGACCTGCCCAGGGCCTAGAAGAACTCACTGTTCTCCTTGAAAGGAAAGACACAAGTCTGGCTGGCTTCAGCAGCTGCTAATTTTAAAGCCCCAGGACCTTGAATGAACATAGGTGGTAAGCAGGTAGTAGTTACAACAGGTCTTTGCTGAAACCCAGTGCTGTGCTGGCTTCAGGTCTCACCCAGAACAGTCCCAGTGGTGGTGGCCATGGGGGTACTTGTGTCACCCCACACCCAGCTACAGGTGGTTCAACACATAGAAAGAGATTCCATTTGTTCGAAAGTAAGAAAGGAAAATAAACAAGATTCTCTCCTGAGAAGTCCGGAGAATTCTTCCCGATTATATCCTAGTCCAATAATTGATACCTCCATGAATCTGTAAGAACCACAGCATTACTGAACTTGGTGTTCCCCTTAATGTACACATATCTTAGATTATAACACTCAACTCTGTTTAAATGTCTGGAAAGCCTTCCCAAGAGGGATGGCACAAACAAACACATACTAAGAATACTACAGTAAATACCTAACTACTCAATGCACAGACAGCAATTAACACCCACAAGCTTCAAGGCTATCCAGGAAACCGTAAGTTCACAAAAGAAATAAAGCACCAGGAAACAATGCTAGAGAAACAGATGTGTGTGTTGTTTCAGACACAGAAATCAAAATAGCTGTTTTTAGGAAACTCACTCATGATAACAAAGAGAAGAAATTTAGAATAATATCAGATAAAGTTAACAAAGAGATTGAAATAATTTTTAAAAATCAAGCAGAAGTTATGGAGTTGAAAAATGGAATTGACATACTGAAGAATGCATCAGAATCTCTTAGCAGAACTGATCAAGCAAAGAAAGAATTAATGAGCTTGAAGACAGACTATTTGAAAGTACACAAAGGAGACTCAAGGAAAAAGAATAAAGAGATTGAAGCAAGCCCACGAGATCTAGAAAATTTGACAGGTAAGTCGAAGATACAAGGACTGAAAAGAAGGAATAATAAAATACCTGTTTGTGGCCCCAAAAAGGAGAGGAACCAGGAGAACCATCCCTAAGTAGATATCCACGAAGACCATTCTTGTGATGCTTTTTTTTTTTTTTTTTTTTTTTTTTCTATTTCAGCAGCTTGCTCCCTGAGCTTTTTTGACATGGTTCTGCACTATTCCCGATTGATTAACATAAACACAACATTCCCCTTCAAGGACCAAACAAATACCCCTTTGGGCTGCTATAAGCAGATTTATGCCACAGCCATTTTGGAGAACAATTTGTGCTAGTAAGTTGGCCTGATTTTGGAGGACTTCCTGGGTGTCCGAGATATGTTTGAAGTTGGTGGGGAGTTCCATTGAGAGGGTATATAAGTATAGGCTGTGAGGCTCATACCTATTATTCCCATACTTAATCCAACAGCAATCCCTAGGGAAATCAGATGTATTGCTCAGTTTTCTCTGCTAGAACTGTAAAGTGGGATTGGGAGGAATTGACTGGAAGGAGCAATTTGGATGTCTAGGGCTAAGTAAACTAGTGTACACGTTCTAGTTCAGTTGGCTGGAAGACTTTTCAGTAAAACTTCCCTCACTCGGATTTTCTGCAAAGATAACCAATTAGAACAATTTCTAAAAACCAGATGCCTAAACAATATTTTATCCTTGATGACCTTGTTTGTAACTGTGATTTCTAAATTACCAATCACCAAAGCAAGGAGGAATGAACTTCAAGGTTATAATTTACAGAGATCCCAAAAACATCATTTGTTTCGCAGAGGAAGAATGCTTCCTCGGATTTAAGGCAAGATATTAAACTTAGAGTGAAGAAACGAAGTGTGTTTTGCCCTTCTGACCTGAAGAAGAAGTATGAAGTAGCTAGAGTAGCAGTTGTAAGAGGCTGTAAGGCTTGGATATTATAGTTTGCATTTGGGTGGATTTTGTTTTCCCAGAATAACTGAAAACATTGAGAGTCTAGAAAAATCTGAGATTTGGGGTTGCTGAACATGAGAATTTGTAGGCAATTGTTAGGGGAATTCATAACCTTGCAATTTTGCCAAGGAGTTACATCAGGATAAGTGTCTGGAGAGGGACTCACTGTACAGAAGTGACAGTTTATATTTTGGAGACTTGGGGCATTGAGGTTGGCTAGGCCTGATATTCTAACTGGTACCAAATTATATTTTCCCCCGACACATATTTTCTATTGGTACAATTTATACTTACAGTGTAGTTGCAAAGGGGTTTAGGAACATAACCAACAGGGTTGAAGTAATGTTTGTTTTCTGTTGCTTAAAAAAAAATAGAAGCTTAATGTTTGAGTTGGACTTGTTTAAAAAGGGGGTCTACAACAGGGGGTTTTTTCTTGGGTCAGGAAACCTGTCCTTTGAGAGGGTTTATGTTTTTAGCTTGGTTGCGTATTGACTTAAATAGGCAGAGAATGAAGCTACCATGCCTTGTGTATGCTTTTTAGGTTCCTGTGGGAGTGGGGAAACAGGAATTTGGGATACAAGGTGGTGTTAAAAGGGATGAAATTCTGAGCATAAATAGGGAATGTGGAATCATACCTTGCAGAGACTCAGAGTAAGCAAAACCAACAATCCTTTGCACACAGAATGTTCTTTCCTTAATAGCTTATGAGTCCCTTCAAGTACAGTGTAATCCACAAGACTTGGCAGAGTAAGGTTCATTGTAAGTGTTAATGCTAGTTGGAGAGATATCCAAGTAACCAGGATGAAGCCCGACATGTTAAAGGTGGCAACATATAGGGAATTCAGGGAGACAGGAAAGGAGAAGGACTATAACGAGTACAAGAAAAATACTTAAACAAACACCTAGTACCTTGGTATATTGCTGTTGTGGTGTGGAGGCATATGAGATTACTAGGACAAATACAAAGAAATTTTATCTGGGTGGTAATCTTGGAAATCCCCTGCAAATAGCAACCATATCCTACTTCCCTTATAATAGTATTAATGTCAAGAGGATGAAGCTGTTTAAGTGAAGCAGTTGGATAATTACTGTGAGCCTGTGATAGAATTGAGTAAAAAGAGTTAGCTCTAAGAATAAAGTTTAAAAAAGCCGTTGGGCTAATTTCCATCAACTTCAAGAGAGGTCAAAATATTCTAGATTTCTTGGGAAAGCAGGAAGCCCTGGTATTACATGATGTTTTTGGGATCTCTGTAAATTTTAACCTTGAAGTGCATCCCTCCTTGCTTTGGTGATTGGTAATTTAGAAAGCACAGTTACAAACAAGGTCATCAAGGATAAAATATTGTTTAGGCATCTGGTTTTTAGAAATTGTTCTAATTGGTTATCTTTGCAGAAAATCCAAGTGAGGGAAGTTTTTACTGAAAATTTTATGCTATTTTTCCTACAGTATGTGGTATTGCCTTTGTGACATTAAATTATATGGCTAATTAGATAAACCCAAATCTCAAAGTTGGTATGATTGCCTTGAGTCCACCAGTGCTTGCATATTTTTATGTGCTTGACAGAGTGCAAACTGCCTTGATGAGTATCTGTTTGCTAATTTAATAAATAGATTAACTATCTGGGATCTCCATCAGAAATTTCAAAGGACTCAGTAATAGCTTTAATTGTTAGCTGCAGTAGCCAGACTATGTTATGGTGGTTGAGTCACTGACATGTTTATTCTTAAAGAGTGAAGTTCAAGGACAAAGGAGAATGTTATTCCATCCAGACTGTAAGAAGGCAGTTAAAGTGCAGAACAATGAAAGTAATGACCAGGATGCAGTTTACAGCTGTAATTAAGTAAAGAAGTCAGGAAAGAGTAGAATTCATTGAATTTTAAGGAAAGTTAAGGGAGTAAGGAAAAAGAAACTTCTTGAAGCTAGAGTTGAGAATTAGGGTTAATATTACCTGAATCCAACTCAGAGTCTGAGTTTGTCTAAACAACAGATAGAGGTTGGTTTGGCTGCGTCCTCACCCAAATCTCATTTTGAATTATAGTTCCCCAAATCCCCACATGTCATGGGAGGGACCAGGTGAAGACAACTGAATCATGCAGGCGGTTTCTCCCATCCTGCTCTCGGGAGATCCGATGGTTTTATAAGGGGTTTCCCCTTCCCTGGGTACTCATTCTTCTTCTCCCTGCCACCATGTGAAAGAAGGATGTGTTTGCTTCCCCTTCCACCATAATTGTAAGTTTCCTGAGGCCTCCACAGCCATGCAGAAAGAAGGATGTGTTTGCTTCCCCTTCCACCATAATTGTAAGTTTCCTGAGGCCTCCACAGCCATGCAGAATGGTGAGTCACTTAAACCCCTTCTCTTTATAAATTACCCACTATCAGGTATGTCTTTGTTAGCAGCATGAGAATGGACTAACAGAGGAAACTGTTAGTGGAGTGCTCCTATAAAGATATCCAAAACTGTGGAAGCAACTTTGGAACTGGGTAACAGTCAGAGGGTGAAACAATTTGGAGGTCTCAGAAGAAGATAGGCAGATGTGGGAAAGTTTAGAACTTCCTAGAGACTTGTTAAATGGCTTTGACCAAAATGCTAATAGTAATATGGACAATAAAGTCCAGGCTGAGGTGGTTTTAGATGGAGACGGGAAACTTGTTGGGAAGTGGAGTAAAGGTCACTGTTGCTATATGCAAGGAGACTGGTGGCATTTTGCTCCTGCCCCAGAAATCTGTGGAACATTGAATTTGAGAGACATGATTTAGGGTATCTGGCCAAAGAAATCTCTAAGCAGCTAAGGATTCAAGAGGAAGCAGAGAATAAAAGTTTGGAAAATTTCAGCCTGACTATGGGATAGGAAAAAAAAAATCCCATTTTCTGAAGAGAAATTCAAGCCAGCTACAAAAAAATTGCCTAAGTAATGAGGAGCTGGCTATTAATCACCAAGACACTGGGGAAAATATCTCCAGGGCATGTCAGAGACCATCAGAGCAGCCCCTCCCATCACAGGCCCCAAGGCCTAGGAGGGAAAAGTGGTTTCCTGGGCCAGGTCCAGGCCCCCACTACTATATGCAGCCTTGGAACTTGGTGCCCTACATCCCAGCCAGTCCAGGCATGGCTATAAGGGGCTAACGTACAGCTCAGGCCATTGCTTCAGAGAGTGCAAGACCCAACCCTTGGCAGTTTTCACATGGTGTTGGGCCTGTGGGTGCATACAAGTCAAGAATTGCAGTTTGGAAACCTCTGCCTAGATTTCAGAGTATGTATGGAAAGGCCTGGATATTCAGGCTGAAGTTTGATGCAGGGCCAGAGCCTTCATGGAGAAGCTCTGCCAGGTTAGTATAAAAGGAAAATGAGGCTTAGAAGCCCCCACACAGAGTCCCCACTGGGACACTGCCTAGTGGAGCTCTGAGAAGAGGGCCACTGTTCTCCAGACCCCAGAATGATAGATCCACAAACAGCCTGCACCATGTTCCTGGAAAAGCTGCAGACACTCAATGCCAGCCTGTGAAAGCAGCCTGGAGTAGGACTGTACTCTGAAAATGGTCCTAACCCAGCTATTGTGTCCCCTCCAATGACCAATCACTTAGTTATCAAAGAGCCTTGATTGGCTGGCACAAGCCTGGCCTCCATTCCTCTAGGCACTAGCATCTGTGACCCTGTTGGTTGAAGCGGGGGTCTCCAAACTAACTGGGCCAAGAGATAATAACATATACCCCACACAATGTAACAAATATTTTAAACTCAAAGCCCTTTCACTGAGTCTCTAACAGTCGAATTAGCAGATATCAAACAGTACTACAAACACCATAATTAAACATTAAGCCACATCAATTTCTTAATCCTGCCACCCTGTTACTAGATCCAAATGCAGACTGACCACTTAAAGACTCCTGCTTACAAACTATTGATTTAACTTGTAGCACCAGAACAGACCTCCGAGACACCCCTCTTACCAATCTAGAGGCCACTTGGTTCAGAGACAGCAGTAGTTTCATGTTGGAAGGTACCCAGTTATCAGGGTATGTATGCTATTGTTAGCCTTACCGAAGTTATAGAATCAAGGCCCCTACCAGGCGGCACCACCTCAGCCCAGAGGGCAGAACTTACTGCCCTTACTCAAGCCTTACAATTAGGAGCAGGCATGAGATTTAATATTTACACAGACTCAGCCTATGCATTCATGTAGTACATGCCCAGGCAGCCATTTGGTGGAAAAGGAAACTCCTAACAGACCAAACTTCTCCAATTAGACATGCTCTTATAATCATGATTCTGTCAGAGACAATTTTGCTTTCTGCTTAGGTAGCTATCATTCACTGCCGAGCCTATCAGGGAAGCAGTGATGAAATCTCAATTGGGAACAACTGAGCTGATGACTAAGCAAAAGCAGCTGCCAGGCTGCCCCCTCAGGCAGTTTTGGTTCCTAACCCCACTCTCCTATCTCACACTATTCACAGAAAGAAACCCAAAGAGCTCTAGTGAAAGGCTTCTCTCATACCTCAGAAGGCTGGCCAAAAAGCTCTAATGGCAACCTTTTGTTCCAGGAGCCTCACAATGGAAACTTTTAAAAAGCTTACACAAATCAACGAATGTGGGGGCCAAACCCTCCAAAACTTAATAAGTCCACCGTTTATTGATAAAGGAATAACCCAATCTTTAATGAGCCATCTCACAGGCTTGTGCCACGTGCTGCAAAAATGAATCCTGAAGGGACCCGCAAATCTCCTCCTCTCCTCTCATCCATTCGAAGATGAGGGACCCTACCAGGAGGAGATTGGTAGCTAGATTTTACACACGTGCCTCCAATGCAAGGAACTTAAAGACTTGCTAGTCTTTGTAGATACTTTGGGTGGACAGAGGCCTTTCCCACCAAAACTGAACAGGCATTAGAAGTCACCATGACCCTTTTGGACCACATTCTTCCCTACGTTGGGCTCCCTTACTCATTCCATAAGACAATGGCCCTGCCTTCATTTCTCAAAACAAGTAAGTTGCTGATGCCATTCAAATGAAATACTACTTGCTTGCATTCTGGCATCCACAATCCTCTGGAAAAGTAGAAAAAACTAATCAAACCATAAAAAGGCATCTCACAAAGCTAATACAGGAAATCGAACAGTCATGACCCTCTGTGCTCCCTATTGCCCTCTTAAGGTCTTGCATTACCCCAAATTCAGAAACCCATCTCAGCCTATTTGAAGTTCTTTATAGAGGGCGCTTCTTACAAACAGACCTCTTGTTAGATCTGGAAAGTCATTATCTCACACAGCATGTGATACCTCTAGGACAAACCATCAAAACCATTAACCATTACCAAAATCTTCATAGTCTGAAACCCGATCCCTCTTTTCCAGAGAACACACAGCCTAAACTGATGCCTGAGGACTGGGTGTATCTTAAAACTCTCGCATAGGATGCAAGGCCCTTAGAATTTGTCTGGACTGGGCCATATCGAGTTCTTCCTACCACCCCAATGGCTGTAAATCTCCGAGGTCTCTCTCCATGGGTCCACCTCTCCAGAATCAAAGCCACTCTGGCACCAAGTGAAGATACTCCACTACTTACAGCTGTGAGACAGTCAGAGACCTCTGTATTAGTCTGTTGTCACACTGCTAATAAAGACATACCAGAGATTGGGTCACTTATAAAGGAAAGAGGTTTTTTGACTGCGAGTTCAGCATGGCTGGGGAGGCCTCAGGAAATTACAATCATAGCCCCTTTTAGCCATGCCTGGAGCTAAAGCAGCTGATGTCCCAAGGCCAGGC
Organism: Papio anubis; assembly: GCF_008728515.1. Lineage (NCBI taxonomy): Eukaryota > Metazoa > Chordata > Mammalia > Primates > Cercopithecidae > Papio > Papio anubis. The sequence goes on from NC_044996.1 coordinate 59,969,797, forward strand.
CCACAAAACCTTGTCTTCCTCCTAGGCCTCTGGGCCTTTGATGGGAGGGGGCTGGCATGGAGGTCTCTGACATGCCCTGGAGACATTTTTCCCATTAGCTTGGGGAATAACGTTCAGTTTCTCGTTACTGATACAAATTTCGGTAGCCCGCTTGAATTTCTCCCCATAAAAACGGTTTTTCTTTTCTATTGCATGGTCAGGCTACACATTTTCCAAACTTTTATGCTCTGCTTCCTCTTGAACACCTTGCCAGTTAAAAATGTGTTCTGTTAGATACCCTAAATCCTCTCTCTCAAGTTCAAAGTTCCACGGATCTCTAAGGCAGAGACAAAAAATGCCACCAGTCTCTTTGATAAAGCATAGCAAGAATCACCTTTATTCCAGTTTCCAACGAGTTCCTCATTTCCATCTGAAACCACCTCAGCCTGGACTTCATTGTCCGTATCACTATCAGCATTTTGATCAAAACCATTCAACAAGTCTCTAGGAAGTTCCAAATTTTCCCACACCTTCCTGTCTTCTTCTGAGCCCTCCAAATTCTTCCAACCTCTGCCTGTTACCCAACTCCAAAGTTACTTCCATATGTTTGGGACCCTTTATAGCAGCATTCCACTCTCTGCTGTATTGTCTTACTGTATTAGTCCATTCTCATGCTGCTGTAAAGAAATACCCGAGACTGGGTAGTATATAAAGAAAAGAGGTTTAATTGCCAGAGGGATGCAAGAAGCTAGCTGCTGAAAGACAGGAAAAAAATAAGTAGACTCAGATCCTTTACCAAAATGGGTGATGGTGGCCAGACACTTCCACATAGATATCTTTTGGTCCCACCACAGTGTAGCTCCAATCAGTGACCTGCAATTGGCTCTGTGCTTAGACGCTGTCTGCTGAGGGTCCCAAGTTGGGAAAGGGAAAGAGAGAGGGGGGAGAGAGTTCCCCGTGAAAAGAGAGTCCCCTAATGGGCCACCAAAATGTTACAGGTGAACAGCAACTATGTGGGCCGGTGGCATGGGGAATAGAAGAATTTACCGAGACAGTTGTAGAGAAAGAAAGGCAGATTTATTAGAAAAAATATTAGGAAAATAGTTTGCAAGGAGGCAATGGGCAGGCCAGCAGAAGCCGACTGCCGGGAAACAAAGGCTTGGTGGGAATTTTATAGAACAGCGTTTATGCTGTCTGCTGAAGAGAGCTTTGCGCGGTACTAAAAGTGCTAAAGTTGCAGTGACCTAACTTGCAGGTGTCTAATGATAGCTGGGCTCAGGAAGATTTCAGTTGTTTGCACGGGAGGTCTATGTGACCTGAACCATGAAGAAAGGCATACTTAGAGCTCATCTGGTTTTTTTTCTTGTTGTTTTTCCCATCTCTCACCAACCTAACTCCTTTGTCTATTTAAGACTCCACATATATCAAACTCTTGGATGGGAATCCCTTTTGTACCAAACAATTTTACTTTCTGTCCCTGTTCAGAGAATGCTCCAAGGGTGGTGTTTTTTCCAATTTTACATGTAAATAGAGACACACATGGAACAATTTTAGATGTAGACATAGAGACACAAATACATACATAGAGTCAATTCAATAAACTATTGTTACCTAAAAGAAAAATCAGAAGTAGATTGAAATGGATCAAAAGACTTGTGTGCTTAGCATTTCTTTTCTCTAGTAAACAGCCTTGAAAATGATGAGAGCAGTGGGTGATGGATGCTTGCTTGTCCCTTAAGCTATAGTGAATAAATTGCACAATAAATGAGCAAGGATCTATAAACATAGTCCTCCATTCTGTTCGTTCCTGAATCCGTGTCCCTCCTGTATGCTTCAGGCAAAATGATGCTTCTGTGAAAGTGCGTTGGAACTACTTGAAATGATTTTAAAGCAATAACATATAAACTATTTCTAACCCATTTTATTTTGAGACTTTTTCTCAGTTCTTTAAGAATTTATCACGTTGCAAAGAATATCCAGTTTCAAGTTTGATTGTAAATAATTTGTATTTGCAAATAAAAGTAACCTCTAGAAAATTGTCAGCTTACTAAAATTAAACCTATGAAATGTTTACATCTACGAAAATTAACAAGGTATTTTCTAGATATCTTATGACTATATGTCAATGCAAAAATTGATTCTAGAATATAGAGATATGATCAAGTTACATGTTTTATTGACTATGCTTCATATTTCTTTGAAAAATGTGTCATTTATTTTATTACAATATTTTGCATTTTAGTGAAAAGTATTAAGGTATGTTTGCTTTAGCATTTAAAAATCATAATAATTTTTCCCATCTTTAGAAATAATGCGAATAAGACAATTTACCTATCAACCAGAATAAATAAATGAAAGACAGAAGTCTAGGGTATAAAACCCAAATATGGCAATATATAAAAAATGTACAGAGCTACTTAAGAAACAGTTTTGCTTAGATAAAATTTCTTTTTTTAATATGTATATTTTTTCATATAAGCCATAAATTGACGTTTTAATTCTAGTTCTAGAAAATGTGACACAGGCTATACAAGAAATTACCCACGTGTATAATCATTTGTTCAATGCACCAGTGAATAAAGCAAACAAATATTGATTCATTGGCTAGAAAAAAAGTTTTTAAATAATTGGTTTGAAGATACATTGTTTCAATGATTTATTGCTGCATAAGGAATCATCCCAAGCTTAATAACATGAAACAAACTTACTTTTATTATTACCATTTATGATTTGAAATACAAGTTAGGATTAGATCAGGTAGATAATTATTTCTGTGGATCTCCCAGACTAAAATCCATAGGTGACTGGGGCTGGAGACATTTAGAAGTCTTCCTAATTCATGTGTATGGCAGTTGATTCTGGCTGCTGCCTGGGAACTCAATAATGGCCTCAGCTAAAAGATATAAATATGTGACCTGGGATTCCTCATAGCCTGGCAGCTGACTTCCAGGAGCTATTGTCCCAAAAAGGAGCCATGTAGAAGCTCTATCATCTTGTTAAAGATATGACATCTTTTCAAGGATACAGTCTATCATTGAACCTCATATATCATCATTTACACTGTATGTAATATCACTTCCATTGGGACAGTAACAAACGCCCACCCAAGTTCAAGGGAAAGAAATATAGACTCCACAATTTTTTTTTTTTGAGACAGAGTCTCAGTCTATTGCCCAAGCTGGAGTGCCATGATGCGGTCTCGGCACACTGCAACCTCCACCTCCTGGGGTCAAGTGATTATCCTGCCTCAGACTCCTGAGTAGCTAGAATTACAGACGTGCACCACCGTGCCCAGCTAAGTTTTTGTACTTTTAGTAGAGATGGAGTTTCACCATGCTGGGCAGGCTGGCCTTGAACTTGTGACCTTGTGATCCACCTGCCTCGGCCTCCCAAAGTGCTGGGATTACAGGTGTGAGCTACTGCGCCTGGCCCTAGGCTCCACTTCTTGACAGGATAGTAGCAACGATCTAAAAGAGAATGTGAGATCATAAATATCGTTGCGGTCATTACTTGAACATACAATCTGCCACAGGCATTATAGAAAGCAATGTAAGAAAATAGTTCAATGCAGTCCAAACTCTGACACCTGCTAGACATATGAATTTAGTAAATTGCTTTACTTTCTTAAGGCATAGTTTCTTCATCCGTAAAGTGCAGATAATAACCCATAATTTATAGGACTACTATTATTATTACACATTACTATAGCTATTATACGATGTACAGCCATTCTATATGATAGTATTTTCTTCAGTAACAGAAATGTTCCATATCTTCACTGTCAATATGATAGTTTCCAGCCATATGTGACTGTTGAACTCTTAAAAGGTGACTCATGCACCTAAGGAACTGACTTTCCACATTTTATTAAATTTAGATAGTAATTGTGGGAGATAATTTTCAATAGATCTTTTGAGTTTCTGCATGTCTTATGAATGAGATACTATCTTTTGAGTTGCTGCATGTCTTGTGAACGAGATACTAAGTGTCGTTTTTTCCAAACTAACATTTCAAGGATCAGTGTAGAGAACAGCCATGAAAGGTTGAGACTGTCTCCCTCCGGAGCAAAAGGAAGGCATATAGAGAACCCATTATAAAAGGTGTTGGTTTCATAAACTCAAGATTTATCTCCTGTAAGAGAAGATATTAACTGGCTTTCTATTGCATCACCCTGTGAGAACTGGGGCTCAAGAGAGCAGTGCAAAAAATGGTGACACTCTGACTACTGTTACTGTTGTGAATAATAAACTGTCCTTTGTTGCTGACCCAGGAATCTCAAGTCTTCTTCCCATTCAGCTGGCCCAAAATTGTGCTCACCTAACAAAAATTTGAGTAAAATTTCAGACCCTTCACAGTTCTTGACAGAAACATATGGCTTGTGATGACCATATTTCAAATATTTTTCTTCAAATGTTTTCTCTGTCCCCACTCTCCAACTTTGGGGGTCCACTTAGCATGTTTCCTAGGTTAAAGTTTTCTCCAAGCTCCCATTTTTTTATTCCTTTTTTTTCCAGTTTCATTTATGATAGTTGCTGATAAGACTTTAAGTTCAATTATCTTTTCTTCTGTAATGTCTAATCTGCCATTCATCCAGAATATCAGCCGAGACATTGTATTTTCTAATTTTTCAGATTTGATTTGTGTCTTTTGGGATATTTTTCTTGTCTCTACATAATATTCAATCCTTCCACTCACTTGATGTGGTGGTGCTTTTTCTACTATATAATTCTTCTCTAACTTTATTCTGGGATGCAGTTTTATCTCATAAACAGCTTTATCCATGCTTTTTAAGGTTTGTTAGGTGGGACCTAAGCAACATTTTATGCAAGGCTAATTATCTCTAATCCTGAGGAAAGACTTTTAAAAATACTTTACCTGACCAGGCGCGGTGGCTCATGCCTGTAATCCCAGCATTTTGGGAGGCCGAGGCGGGTGGATCACCTGAGGTCAGGAGTTCGAGACTAACCTGGCCAACATGGTGAAACCCCGTTTCTACTAAAAATACAAAAAAATTAGCCTGGCGTGGTGGTGGGCACCTGTAATCCCAGCTACTCAGGAGGCTCAGGCAGAAGAACCACTTGAACCCTGGAGGTGGAGGTTGCAGTGAGCTGATATTGCACCATTGTAGTCCAGCCTGGGCGACAAGAGTGAAACTCTGCCTAAAAAACAAACAAACAACAACAAAAAACACTTTACCTAATGCTCCATGAATTACGACATTGACCTGTCCAGCTGGTAAGAATAGGCATTATTCTAGGCCTTGTTTGAGCTCCAAGTATTCTATCCTCTAATTCCTTTGGGCAGTTCTTTTGTCTTGAGTAGTTTTCTCCCAAGCATCAACTTCACAGTACTCTGATGAATATTCAGTGATGATCCTATTGTGATCTTCAAAGTGTTTTCTCTGTGTAGGCCTTTCCTCTAAGTTACTCTGCCTTGTAAACTCTAGCCACCTTGCTCTCTCTGGACTTACAGGCGTATCTCCTCAACTGTGAGTCTTCTGGGCTTCCCCTGGCTTCCCTGTCTCTGAACTGCATCTGGGAAACTCTCAAAAGGTGGTAACCTGGGAAATTATTGTCATGCATTGCCTGAACTCTAGTGTTTTGAAAAGTGTTATTTTCTTATATTTTTCAAGTTACTGCTTGCTTTTAGGCAAAAAATCAAAGATCTGTTACTTTCTTTGGGTTGGATAAATTGTTTTGTTCATATTATTGGGCAGTTCTTTTGCCTTGAGTAGTTTCCTCCCAAGCATGAACTGATCAGTACTCTGATAACTATTCAGTGAGAATCCTATTGACATCTCCAGAAATTTTCCATCAATGATTCATGTTATTGTTGCTGTTTTATTGACATTTTGTATTCCAGGTTTTCTCAAAAGTCAGAATATATGTTCGTAGTTAAGAATGAAGAACTAAAAACTGTTAAGAAGCTCTGTATAAGTGAATCGAGCTTGCTTACATGTAAGCTTAGGGAGACCTTTGTTTAATTAGAGATTTGGTCATTATATTGGTGAATGTTCAAATGCAAGAACTCAGAAAATTTCACTCTAAGATAGCTCAGTTTTCTTTAACTGGAACAATGTATTATATTTGGAAGCTAGCACTTCCAGACGTGGAGGCAGTACTTATTTTTTAGGATAGATTGATTGAATGGGAAATTTACTCATTAATATTTATCGACTCCCTGTCGTCAACCCAATGTCTCTCTCAAAAACTCTCTTATCTAGGAAAAAGTCATAATTGGGATTGAAAACCTTCAGAGAGGCTGAGTACTTAGAACATACATGATGGAGTGCAAATTTGTCTATCAGTTATAGTAGTGGAAGACTCTGCCTACAGGTACTCCAACAACTTCTCCAAGTATAGAAGTGAGCCTGCCCATTCCAAGATATTTTCTAATCTTGAATTACGTTGTGAGACTTTTGTGGGTTTCAGAATTGGTTGTGAAAGGAAGAATTTTTACAAATTTGAAGACAAAAAAAGTAAAAAAAACCAGACATAGAACCCTTACAGAAATGGGTTATCTATCCTGGAAGAAATAGTATAAACATGTATTTTAAGGCACCTATGGTAGAACTTTTAAAGCAAGGCAGAACAGTTTTGTGTAAATATAGATGAGTGAATTATATTTAGAAGTGCACCAGCAACCATTACTGTTTGTAAAGCACTATGATTTGCATGTTCCAAATGATTTAATCTCCACAGCAACCCATTATTTTACTATAAAACAAGAAGTTTATAAACCTGATTTTGTCTTTGTCTTTGATATAGTGGGATTCAACTAAATTTGAAACTAAAATAAATTAAATAATTAATTAATAACAATACAAACTCCATTAAGATGCATTTGGAATACACATTTTTATAGACTGAGGGTCTAGAGCAAAATATAGACTGTTATAAAAATGGGTTACCTCTAATCCTAGATTTTTACAACCTAATTTAGAATGGCACAAGACTAGTACACTCTCATAAGCATTATAGTTTAAATCAAAGTCTCAGTTTTTAATGTGTAGCACTTAAAGAAGGCCAGTTTTCAAGTAGTCGTTGAGAATCAACAAGAGGTAATAGATATCACTTAATATGGAATGCTATCACATAATTATAGCAACATTGATTGAAGCTTGGCTGAGGTAGTAGAGAATGACATGCTTTGGAATTTGACCCCTTAAGGTTCATGTTAGCACAATATCCTTATAAGGCCAAAACAGCTGACTCTCCAGTCTGAACTTGATGCAAAATTTCTAATATATGAGACATACTTTTCATTTTAATTCATACAAGATACAATGTTAAATATTTCATGTGAGAACCTGACATGTAAGATTCCTCGTAAAAGTATAGGTTAAGGTGAAGAGCAATGCCTTTTGTTACATTTTTAATAGAATATTGAAAATATTCAATTTGAGTGCAATCTGTATAATTTTAGGTTTTTTTAAATAGTTGAGATACATTCATTTATTCTTGATTAATGAATGGAGATCTGAAAAAGAATATGTTTTACTTTATGGCATGTATTATTAATAATTTATTACTTCACTCACAAATCTTTCATTTGAGAAAGCAGTGAAAAATATTCAGGGATAATAATTTTTCAAATCACAGGCATACTAATGCCAGGTAGCTACAGCATGCTATAAGGGACAATCTTGCTGAATTTGACAAGAGAAATTAGCATGCTGACAAGCATAGTTATGTAAAACTACATTTTTTCTATGAATTTAGAATGAACTCTTTTCCCTGGGATTATCTAGGTAACTGTATCTAGGTAAAATGCCTTCTATTTATGGTTTATCCTCAAGTACTCTCAGAGACTTTCCAATGTTTCTAATCTTTTTAACATGGTTGTACTTCTATGACTGACCAAGCACACAAAATGGAAACTAGCACATTTGGTACTATTAGATACCTTAGTAAACACAGGACCTCTACAATGAAAAGACTATGTTGAATTTCATTACTGAGACATAGACTCTTAACTAGGCATGTGTGTGAAAACCCTTCTCAGTGTGTTGCCAAATACTTTTCAAAGCATATGTTTTATTGTTGCAATTGAGAACACATAAATTTTACGGCAAAGTTTGTCAGAAGGAATACTGATTTGAGCAGTGGGGAGATGCAATGCAAGAAGAAAGAGGTATAAAAAATCAGCATACTCTTAGAGATCAATCCTGCATTCAATAAAATACTAGAGAAATTTGCTGAAGGCTATATAAAAGGGTAAAACCATTTGAAAAAACACCTGTAATAATTTAAGTAAAGTAAACAGAAAAGAAATTAAACAGTGTAATAAATGTGGATTACTTTGTCTTAGTCTGCACAGTATTGCTATAAAGAAATACCTGAGGCTTGAGTAATTTATAAAGAAAAAAGGTATGGAGAAAGACAAAGCAACATGGCCAAAAACAAGGCTCTACTGATCATCCCTCCGAAAAGGACACAAATTTAACAACTATCTACACACAAAAAGAAGCATCTTCGTAAGAACCACAGAACAGGTGAGCACATAAAGTACCTGGTTTTAACTTCATATCACTGAAAGAGGCACGGAGAAGAGTAGATAAGAAGTTCTGAATCACAAGTGTCACCACCCTCCCATCCTGCAACAACAGCTGCATGGTGCAGAGAATCTCTGTGCTTTGCAGAGTGAGAGTGCAGCAAATGTGAGACACTGCTTTGAACTCAGTGCTGCCTTGTCAGAGCAGAAAGCAAACCCCAGCTGAACTCATCCGATGCCAAAACGGCTGGAATATTTAAACCGACCCTACCCTGAGAATAATTTTCCATTTGAAGTAGTTGACACTTGAAATTTGACAAGCCTCACCACCTCGAGCTAAGCTGCTCTGGGGCCCTACGTGAATTTGAAGGGCAGTCTAGGCCACAAGGACTGCAAGTCCTAGGTGAGTCCTAGTGCTGAACTGGGCTCAGAGCCAGTAGATTTGGGGAGCGAGTGAGCTACTGAGATACCAGCTGGGGTTGCTAACAGAGTACTTGTGTCATCCATCCCTTAACCCGTGAAGTGCAGTTCGTAGATTCAAAAGAAACCCCTTTATTTTGCTTGAGGAGAGGAGAGGAGAGAGAAGGGTAAGAGAACTTTTTATTGCCTCTTGAATACCAGCTAAGCAACAATAAAATAGAGAACCAGTCAGTGTTGTGAAGCCCCATTTTCAGGTGCTATATCCTAGACAACATTTCTAGACACACCCTGGTCAATTACCAGGATCAATTACCGAGTCAATTACCTAGTCAATTACCAGGTAAAAGTTTCCCAGAAGGAAACCCACTACCTTAAAGGGAAGGACCCATCAGCTGCTGACTAAAGAGTTCATGGGCACTGAATAACAAGCAGTGATACCCAGGTGGTACATGCCATGGTCCTTGGGTAAGACTTTGAGACTTCCTTACTTCTGGTGAGTCCTCGCTTCTGCTACAGCACATTCCCAGCTATAGTGGCTATTGGAAGAGACTTCATCTGCTTGAAAACAAAACATAGGGGAAAGTAAAGAAAATTTTGTCTCACACCTTAGATTTCAGCTAGGCCACAAAGGGATAGCACACCAAGAGAGGCCTTTGGGTCCCTGATTTCAGGACTTGACTCTTGGATAGTATCACAAAGCCTGCTCTGGGCCAGAGGGGAGCCCACTTCCCTGAAAGGTGAGTCATAGGTCAGGCAACATTCACCTCAATCTTGCTGAATAGTCCTTGAGCTTAAAGCGAATATTGGTGGTAGCCTGGCAGTAATCCCCATAGGCCTGTGGTGGGGATAAATATTGGGTGAGGCTCCCCTGCCTGTGGAAAGGAGAGGGAAGGGAGAAAAGCACTGTATCTCGTGGTTTGAGTGCCAGCTCAGTCACTGTGAAATAGAACACCATGTAGATTTCCAAGGTTGTTTTTTTTTTTTTTTTTTTTAAACTATATTCCCTGGTTTCCCAATGTCATCTCTGGAACCACCATGGCATTGGGAAATTCACTGCCCTGAAGACAACAGTACAAGTCTGGTGGCTTCACCAGCTACTGATTGTAGAGCCTTGAGTGAACACAGGCAGTAGCCAGGTCATGGTTATAGCAGGCCTTGGGCAAGACCCAGTGCAGTGCTGTGTTGGCTTTGGGTCTAACCCAGCAGAGTCTCAGTTGTGGTGCCCATAGGGGTGCTTGTAACACTCCACCGCCAGATCCAGGTAACTCAGAATGGAGAGAGAGAGAGAGAGAGAGAGAGAGAGAGAGATCATTTATTTGGGAGAATATAAGGGAAGAGAACAAGAGTCTCTGCCTCATAATCCAGATAATTCTTAAGAATTTTATCTAAGACCTTCAGGTGGTACTTCAATAAGTCTGCAAGAACCATAGCTTTACTAGATTTGGGGTTCCCCCTAATGAACATACAACTAAGATTACAACACTCAAGTCTTTTTGAATATGTTGAGAGCTTTCCCAAGAATGTCAGGTACAACTAAGCACAGAGTATGAAGATGAAAATGAATACCTATCTCTTAAATAGCCAGACACAGATAAATATATACAAGCATCCAGATTATTCAGGATCATATGACCTCACAAAATAAATTAAATGAGACACCAGCAATGAATTTGGGGGAAACAGAAATATGTGACCTTTCAGACAGAGAATTCAAAATAGCTGTTTTGAGGGAACACAAAGTAATTCAACATAACAGAGGGCAGAACTGCAGAATTCTATCAGATAAATTTAAAAAGTTGACTAAATAATTGCAAAGAATCAGGCATAAATTCTGGAGAAGTTAAATAATGCAATTGACATAATGAAGAGTGCATCAGAGTCTTCAATAGCAGAACTGATCAAGAAGAAGAAAAAATTAGTGACCTTGAAGACAAGCTATTTGAAAATACACATTCAGAGGAGAAAAAAAAAAAAAATGAATAAAAAACAATGAAGCACACCAACAGGATCTAGAAAATAGCCTCAAAAGGGTAAATATAAAAGTTACTGGACTTAAAGAGGAGGTAGAAAAAGGATAGTGATAGAAAATTTATCCAAAGGGATAATAAAATACAACATCCCAAATGTAGAGAAATATATCAATATCCAAGTACAAGAAAGTTATACAACACCAAGCAGATTTAACCCAAAGAAGACTATCACAAAGCTTTTAATACTCTTAACTCCTAAAGGTCAAGGAAGAAAAGGTCTTAAAGCAGCCAGAGAAAAGCAACAAATAACATACAATGGAGCTCCAATACATCTGCAAGTATGCTTTATAGTAGAAACCTTACAGGCCAGGAAAGAGTGGTATGAAACATTTAAAGTGCTGAAGGAAAAAAAAACTTATCCCCTAGAATAGTATATCTGGTGAAATATCCTTCAAACATGAAAAAGAAATAATAATTTTCCCAGACAAATACAAGATAAGGAATTTAATCAATACAAGACCCATATTACAAGAAATACTCAGGGGAGTACTTCAATCAAAAAGAATGAACAACATTAATGAGCAATAAATAACCATCTGATGGCACAAAACTTACTGGTAGTATCAACTACATAGAAAAACATATAATATTGTAACACTGTAACAACTGTAACTGTGGTGTGTAAACTACTCTTATTCTATGTAGAAAGACTAAATAAATAACCAAACAAGAATACCTAAAACAACTTTTCAAGACATAGTCAGTACAATAAAATATAAATAGAAATTACAAAAATTTAAAAGATGAAGGAAAAAGTTAAGGCAAGTTTTAATTAGTTATTGTTTTGCTTTTTGTTTGTTTCTCTATGCAAATATTAAGTTGTTTTTAGGTTAAAATAATGGGCTATAAGACAGTATTTGCAAGTTTCATGGTAACCTCCAACCAAAAAACATACAATGAATACACAAATAATGAAAAGCAAGAAACTAAATTATATCACCAGAGGAAATAATCTTCACTAGAGGAAGACAGGAAAGAATAAAAGGAGAAAAGACAACAAAACAACCAGAAAATAAATAACAAAGTGGCAGGAGTAAGTCTTTACTTATCAATAATAACATTGAATGTAAATGGACTAAACACTCTAATCAAAAGATATAGACTGGCTGAACGGATGAAGAAACAAGATCCATTTATCTGTTGGGTAAATGGAACACATTTCACCTATATAGACACACATAATCTGAAAATTAAAAAATGGAAAATTGTATTTCATGCCAATGCAAACCCAAAAAAAGCAGGAGTTGCTATACTTACATCAGAAAAAAAATAGATTTCAAGACAAAAACTATAAGAATAGACAAAGAAGGTCACTATATAATGATAAAGAGGTCAATTTGTTAAGAGGATATAACAATTTTAAATATATAGTCACCCAACACGGGAACACCCAGATACACAGAAAATATTATTAGAGCTAAAGAAAGACATAGGCTACAGTACAACAACAGCTGGAGACTTCAACACCCCCACTTTCATCACTGGACAGATCTTCTAGACAGAAAATCAATAAAGAAATATCAGAATTAATCTGTACTATAGAACAAATGGATATAATAAATGTTTACAAGGCATTTTACCTAACAGCTGCAGAATACACATTATTTTCTTCAACACATGGATGACTCTCAAGGATAAACATATGTTAGGTCACAAAACAAGTCTTAAAACATTTAAAAAATTGAAATAATATCAAGCATCTTCTCTGGCAACAATGGGATAAAACTAGAAATTAATAACAAGAGAAATTTTTGAAACTATGCCAATACATGAAACTTAAACAATATACTCCTAAATGACCAGCAGTTCAATGAAAAAAGAAAATTAAAAAATTCTTGAAACAAATCGAAAACAATTGGAAAATCTCAAAGAAAGGGGCAAATTGCTAGATACATACAACTTACCAAGATTTAACCAGAAAGAAATCCAAAACCTGAACAGTCCATTAACAAATATGAGATCAAATCCATAATGAAATGTCTCACAGTAAAGAAAAGCCCAAGGACTGATAGTTTTACTACTGAATTCTAACAAAAATATAAAGAAAAACTCATTGATTCTGTTCGAACTATTTAAAAGAATAGAGAGCAAGGCCAAACTTATTCTATGAGGCCAGTATTACTCTGATACCAAAACTATAAAAATACACATTAACTAAAGAAAACTGCCGGGCAATATTTCTGATGGATATTGTTGCAAAATTTCTTAATGAAATACTAGCAAACTGAATTCAATAATACCTAAGAAAGATTATTCATCATGACCAAGTGGGATTTATCCTTGGGGTGCAAGGATGTTTCAACATATGCAAATCAACCAATGTGATCCATCATATCAACAGAATAAAGGAAAAAATTATATGATTATTTCAATTGATGTGGAAAAAGCATTTGATAAAATTCAACATGTATTCATAATAAAAGCCTTCAAACAGAAGAAATTGAAGGAACATACCTCAGCATAATAAAATCCATTATGACAGTGCCACAGCTAGTATAATACTGAATGGGTAAAAACTGAAAGCCTTTTCTGTAAGATCTGGAACACAACAAGGATGTACACTGCCACCATTGTTATTGAAGATAGTACTGGAAGTTCCAGCTAGAGCAATCAGACAAGAGAAAGATATAAAGGGCAGTAAAATTTAAAGGAAAGAGTCAAAATACCCTTATTTGCAGATTATATGATCTTGTATTTGGAAAAATCTAAAGACTCCACAAGGAAACTATAAGAAATAATAAACAAATTCAGTAAAGTTGCAGGATACAAAATCAATGTAGAAAAATGAGCAACATTTCTATATGCCAGTAGTTAACAATGTGTAAAAAAAAACAAAACAAGAAATCCCATTTACAATAGTCACACATAAAATTAAATACCTAGAAATTAACCAAAGAAGTGAAAGATCCCTATACCAAAAACTATAAAACACTGATAAAATTTAAGAGGACACCACAAAATGGAAAATTATTCCATGTTCATAGATTGAAAGAATCAATATTGTTAATACGTACACACTGCCCAAAGCAATCTGCAGATTCAATATAGCCTGTATGAAAATACAAATTACATTTTTCACAGAACTAGCAAAAACTAATTCCAAAATGTATATGAAGTCACGAAAGACCCAGGATAGCCAAAGGTATGCTGAGCAAAACGAACAAAAATGGAATAATCACATCATCTGATGTCAAATTATAATACAGAACTATAGTAACTAGAATAGTATGATGCTGGAACTTAGACCAGACACTTAGATCAATGAAACAGACACAAATCCACACACCTACAATAAAACCATTTTTTGATAATGATACCAAGAACATATGCTGGGGGAAAGACAGTCCTTCAGTAAATAATGGTGGGAAAACTAGATATCCATATGCAGAATAATAAAACTAGTTAACTATCTCTCACAATGATATGGTTTGGTTGTGTCCTCACCAAAAATCACATCTTAAATTTAATCCCCATAATCCCCTTAATCACCAAGTGTGAAGGGCAGGATCAGGTGGAGATCATTAGATCATGGAGAAGGTTTTCCCCATGCTGTTCTCATGATAGAGTCTCACGAGGTCTGATGGTTTTATAAGCATCTGGCATGTCCCTTGCTTGCACTCACTCCATCCTGCTGCCCTGTAAAGAAGGCGCCTGCTTCTCATTTGCCTTCCACCATGATTGTAAGTTTCCTGAGGCCTCCCCGGCCATGTGGAACTAAGTCAATTAAACCTCTTCCCTTTATAAATTACCCAGTCCGCGGTATTTCTTCATAGCAGCATGAGAATGAAATACTACACACCATATAGAAAATCAAACCAAAATGAATTAAAGACTTAAATCTATGATCTCAAACTATGTAACTGCTACAAGAAAACTATCAGGAAAATTTCCAGGACATTGTTTAGGGCAAAAATTTCTTCAGTAATACTCTACAAGCGCAGACAACCAAAGGAAAAATAGACAAGTGGCATCACAACAAGTTAAAAAGCTTCTGCACAGTAAAGGATAGAATCAACAAAGTAAAGAGACAGCCCATAGAATGTGAGAAAATATTTGCAAACTACCCATTGACAACAGGTTACTAACTGGAATATATAAGGAACTCAAACAACTCTATGTGAAATACTCTAATAATCTGATCAAAAAATTGGCAAAAGATTTGACTAAAAGAAGACATACAAATCACAAGCAGGCACATGAAAAGGTGCTCAGCATCACTGATTATCAGAGAATTGCAAATCAAAACTGTATTGACATATCATCTCACTCCAGTTAAAATGAATTATATAAAAAATACAGGCAATAACAAATGCTGATGAGGATGTGGAGTTAAGAAAATCTTTATAAACTGTTGATGGGAATGTAAATTAGTACAACCACTATGGATAATAGTGTAGAGGTTTCTCAGTAAACTAAAAATTGAGCTACCATATGATCCAGTAATCTCACTGCTTGGTGTATGCCCCAAAATAGCAAATCAGTGTATAAAAGAGATATTTGCACTTTTATGCTTGTTTCAGTACTATTTACAATGTCTAAGACTTGAAAGCAACCTAAGTGTCCTTCAACAGATGAATGGATGAAGAAATTGTGGCACATACACAACAGAGTATATTTATCCATAAAAAGGAATAAGATTCAATCACTGGCAACAAGGTAGATGGAATCGGAGATCATTATGTTAAGTGAAATAGCTAGGGACAGAAAGGCAAGCATCACATAGTCTCACTTACTTGTGGGATCTAAAAATCAAAACAATTAAATTTGTACACATAGGTATTATAAGAATGGTTACCAGAGGCTGGGAAGGGTAGTGGAGAGTTGGGAGTTAGGAAGGGATGGTTGATTAGTACAAAAAAAAAAAAAAAAATAGAAAGAATGAATAAGACCTAATATTTCATAGGACAAGGTAACTATAGTAAAAAATAACTTAATTGTATATTTTTAAATAAATAATATAATTTGACTGAAAGAATAAATGTTGAGGGGATGTATACCCCTCTCTCCATAATGTGCTTATTTCACATTGCATGCCTGTATCAAAACACCTCATGTACCCCATGAATATATACACCTACTATGTACCTACAATTTTTTTTTTTAATTAAAAAATGCAGACAGTGGAAGAATAGCTGAAAAAACAAGACTTCATGATCTGTTGCCTACAAGAAACACACTTCATCTGTTAAGACACACATAGTCTAAAAATAAAAGAATGGAAAAATGTTTTATTACAATATAAACTAATAAACACAAGAGCAATTATACTTATATCAGACAAAATAGATTTCAAGACAAAATGTGTAAGACAGGACCAAGAAAGTCACAATATAATGATAAAAGTATCAATTCAGTAATAGGATATAACAATTTTAAATATATATATACACTGAACACCAAAGCACCCAAATGTATAAAGCAGATATTATTAGAGCTAAAGAGAGAGATGGCTCCTGATACAATAATATCTGGAAACTTCAACACCTCATTATCAACCTTGAATAGATCTCCCAGACAGAAAATCAGCAAAGAAACATCCAACTTAATCTGCACTATACACCAAATTTACCTAACATATATTTATATAACATTTCATTCAACAACTGCACAAAAAACATTTTTTTCCTTAGCACATTGATCATTTTCAAGGATAGACCATGTGTTAAGTCAGAAAACCAATCTTAAAACATTCGAAGAATTAAATAATATCAAGAAAATAGATTTATTTGGCTTAGAATTCTAATGGCTATAAAGTTCAAGACTGGGCATCTGTATTGGTTGATGACCTCAGATTGCTTCCAGTTATGGTGGAAGTTGAAGGAAGTTGAAGTTGAAGGAAGTTGGCCAGAGTGTGCAGAGATCACAGGGTGCGAGAGGAAGCAGTGTTGGGAGCAGGCTCTTTTTAACAACCAGAACTCTCAGAATCCGATAGAGTGAGAATTCACTTATCCCTAAAGGAGGGCAGCAATCTATTCACATGGGACCAGCCACCTTGACAAAAACAACTCCCATTAGAAAACAGCTCCCCACCTCCAAAACTGTGAATCAAATTTAAACATAACATTTAGAGAAACAGACATTCAACCATAGAAATATTGTAGATCCTGTGAGACAATGTTACACTATAATGATGATTTATCTAATAACTATTGTTGACCTGTGTCTTTGGTTTTTGCTTCCCTAAGAATATAACAGACAGGATAACATATAAAGACACTTATTTCCAAATGTTCAGGAGATTAGGAAGTCCAAGAATCAGCAGTTAGCATCTGTTGATGGTGTTTTCACTGCATCATTCTATGGTGGAAGGGAAAAGAGATAATGGGAGAGAGCAAAATACAAACCTGCCCTTTTATAATCAGCAATAAGGCATTCATGAAGGTGGAGCTCTCTTGATCTAAACAGCTCCCATTAGGTCTCACCTCCCAACACTGTTGCTATAAAGATTAAGTTTCCAATGCTTTTTGTTGTTGTTGTTTGTTTGTTTGTTTTTAACTATTTTAGGTTAAGGAGTACTTGAGCAGGTTTGTCATATGGGGAAATTGCATGTCATGGGGGTTTGCTGTGCAGATTATTTTGCCACCCAGGTAATAAGGGTATCACCTGATATGTAGTTTTTTATTACTCACCTTGCTTTCTTCCTCCACCCTCTAGTAGTTCCTGGTGTCTACTGTTCACTTCTTTATGCCTATATGTACTCAATATCTAGTTCTCACCTATGAGTGAGTACCTATGTTTGGGTTTCTGTTCCTGTGTTAGTTTGCTGAGAATGATGGTTTCCAGATTCATCCATGTCTCTGCAAAGGACATGAACTCATCCTTTTTTTTTTTTGGCTACATAGTATTCCATGGTGTATATGTGCCACATTTTCTTTATTCACTCTATCACTGATGGACAATTGGGTTGGTTCCAAGTCTTTACTATTGTGAATAGTGCAGCAATAAACATATGTGTGCAAGTGTCTTTATAGTAGCAAGATTTACAATCCTTTGGGTATATACTCAGTAATGGGATGACTGGGTCAAACGATATTTCCAGTTCTAGATCCTTGAGGAATCACCACACTGTTTTTCACAATGGTTGAACTAGTTTACAATCCCACCAACAGTGTAAAAGTGTTCCTATTTCTCCACATCCTCTCCAGCACCTGTTGTTTCCTGACTTTTTAATGATCACCATTCTAACTGGTGTGAGATTGTATCTCATTGTGGTTTTGATTTGCATTTCTCTGATGACCAGTGATGATAAGCATTTTTTATGTGTCTTTTTGCTGCATAAATGTCTTCTTTTGAGAAGTGTCTGTTCATAATCTTTGCCCACTTTTTGATGGGGTTGTCTGTTTTTTTTCTTGTAAATTTGTTTGAGTTCTTTGTAGATTCTGGATATTAGCCCTTTGTCAGATGGGTAGATTGCAAAAATTTTCTCCCATCCTGTAGGCTGCCTGTTTACTCTGATGGTAGTTTCTTTTGCTGTGCAGAAACTCTTTAGTTTAATTAGATCCCATTTCTCAATTTTGGCTTTTGTTGCCATTGCTTTTGGTGTTTTAGTTGTGAAGTCCTTGCCTATGCCTATGTCCTGAATGGTATTGCCCAGGTTTTCTTCTAGGGTGTTTATGGTTTTAGGTCTAACATTTAAGTCTTTAATCCATCTTGAATTAATTTTTTGTATAAGGTGTAAGGAAGTGATACAGTTTCAGCTCTCTACATTTAACTAGCCAGTTTTCCTAGCACCATTTATTAAATGGGGAATCCTTTCCCCATTTCTTTTTTTTTGTCAAGTTTGTCAAAGATTAGATGGTTGTAGATGTGTGGTGCTATTTCTGAGGCCTGTGTTCTGTTCCATTGGTCTCTCTTTCTGTTTTGGTACCCGTACCATGCTGTTTTTGTTACTATAGCCTTGTAGTATAGTTTGAAGTTAGATAGTGTGATGCCTCCAGCTTTGTTCTTTTTGTTTAGGATTGTCTTGGCACTGCAGGCTCTTTTTTTTGTTGTTCAAAGCAGTTTTTTTTTTCAAATTCTGTGAAGAAAGTCTTTGATAGCTTGATGGGGATGGCATTGAATCCATAAATTACCTTGGGCAGTATGGCCATTTTCATGATATTGATTCTTCCTATCCATGAGCATGGAATGTTCTTCTATTTGTTGGTGTCCTGTTTTATTTCGTTGAGCAGTGATTTGTAGTTCTCCTTGAAGATGTCCCTCACATCCCTTGTAAGTTGGATTCCTAGGTATTTTATTCTCTTTGAAGCAATTGTGAGTAGAAGTTCACTCATGATTTGGCTCTCTGTTCGTCTGTTATTGGTGTACAGGAATGCTTTTGATTTTTGCACATTAATTTTCTATCCTGCGACTTTGCTGAAGTTGCTTATCAGCTTAAGGAGATTTTGGGCTGAGACGATGGGGTTTTCTAAATATACAATCATGTCATCTGCAAACATGGACAGTTTGACTTCCTCTTTTCCTAATTGAATACCCTTTATTTCTTTCTCTTGCCTGATTGCCCTGGCCAGAACTCCCAACACTACGTTGAATAGGAGTGGTGAGAGAGGGCATCGCTGTCTTGTGCCAGTTTTCAAAGGGAATGCTTCCAGTTTTTGCCCATTCGGTATGATATTGGCTGTGTGTTTGTCATAAATAGCTCTTATTATTTTGAGATATGTCCATCAATACCTAGTTTATTGAGAGTTTTTGGCATGAAGGGCTGTTGAATTTTGTCAAAGGCCTTTTCTGTGTCTATTGAGATAATCATGTGGTTTTTGTCTTTGGTTCTGTTTATGTGATGGATTATGTTTATTGATTTGCATATGTTGAACCAGCCTTGCATCCCAGGGATGAAGCCAACTTGATCATGGTGGATAAGCTTTTTGATGTGCTGCTGGATTTGGTTTTAGATCTTTATTGCTTTCTCTTCTGGGCATTTAGTGCTATAAATTTCCCTCTACACATTGCTTTAAATATGTCCCAGAGATTCTGGTATGTTGTGTCTTTGTTCTCATTGGTTTCAAAGAACATCTTTATTTCTGCCTTCATTTCATTATTTACCTAGTAGTCATTCAGGAGCAGGTTTTTCAGTTTCCATGTAGTTTTGCGGTTTTGAGTGAGTTTCTTAATCCTGAGTTCTAATTTGATTGCACTGCGGTCTGAGAGACAGTTTGTTGTGATTTCTGTTCTTTTACATTTGCTGAGGAGTGCTTTACTTCCAACTATGCGTTCAATTTTGGAATAAGTGCGATGTGGTGCTGAGAAGAATGTATAGTCTATTGATTTGGGGTGGAGAGTTCTGTAGATGTCTATTAGGTCTGCTTGGTGCAGAGATGAGTTCTAATCCTGGATACCCTTGTTAACTTTCTGTCTCGTTGATCTGTCTGATATTGACAGTGGGATGTCTGCCATTATTATTGTGTGGGAGTCTCAGTCTCTGTAAATCTCTAAAGACTTGTCTTATGAATCTGGGTTCTCCTGTATTGGGTGCATATGTATTTAAGATCGTTAGCTCTTCTTGTTGAATTGATACCTTTATCATTATGTAATGGCCTTCTTTGTCTCTTTTGATCTTTGTTGTTTTAAAGTCTGTTTTATCAGATATTAGGATTGCAACCCCTGGTTTTTTTTTTGTTTTTTGTTTTTTGTTTTTTCCATTTTCTTGGTGAATCTTCCTCCATCCCTTTATTTTGAGCCTATGTGTGCCTCTGCACGTGAGATGAATCTCCTGAATGTAGCACAGTGATGGTTCTTGACTCTTTATCCAATTTGCCAGTCTGTGTATTTTAATCGGCACGTTTAGCCCATTTACATTTAAGGTTAATATTGTTATGTGTGAATTTGATCCTGTCATTATGATGTTAGCTGGTTATTTTGCTGGTTAGCTGATACAGTTTCTTCCTAGCATTGATGGTTTTTACAATTTGGCACGTGTTTGCAGTGGTTGGTACCGGTTGTTCCTTTCCATGTTTAGTGTTTCCTTCAGGATCTCTTGTAAAGCAGGCCTGGTGGTAACAAAATCTCTCAGCATTTTCTTTTCTCTAAAGGATTTTATTTCTTCTTACTTATGAAGCTTAGTTTGGCTCAATATGAAATTGTGGGTTGAAAATTCTTTTCTTTAAGAATGTTGAATATTGGCCCTCATTCTCTTCTGGCTTATAGAGTTTCTGCTGAGAGATCCACTGTTAGTCTCATAGGCTTCCCTTTATGGGTAACTCGACCTTTCTCTCTGGCTGCCCTTAACATTCTTTCCTTCTTATCAACCTTGGTGAATCTGACAATTATGTGTCTTGGGGTTGCTCTTCTCGAGGAGTATCTTTGTGGTATTCTCTGTGTTTCCTGAATTTGAATGTTGGCCTGCCTTGCTAGGTTGGGGAAGTTCTCCTGGATAATATCCTGAAGAGTGTTTTCCAACTTGGTTCCATTCTCCCCATCACTCTAAGATGGACCAATCAAACATAGATTTGGTCTTTTCACGTAGTCCCATATTCTTGGAGGCTTTGTTCATTTCTTTTTACTCTTCTCTAAACTTCTCTTCTCACTTCATTTCATTCATTTGATCTTCAATCACTGATACCCTTTCTTCCGCTTGATCAAATTGGCTACTGAAGCTTGTGCATGTGTCACGTAGTTCTCGTGCCATAGTTTTCAGCTCCATCAGGTCATTTAAGGTTTTCTCTACACTGTTTATTCTAGTTAGCCATTTGTCTAATCTGTTTTCAAGGTTTTTAGCTTCCTTGCAATGGGTTCGAACATCCCCCTTTAGCACGGAGAATTTCATTATTACCTACCTTCTGAAGTCTACTTCTGTCAGCTCATCAAAGTCATTCTCTGTCTAACTTTGTTTTGTTGCGGATGAGGAGCTGCAATCCTTTGGAGGAGAAGAGGTGCTCTGGTTTTTAAATTTTCAGTTTTTCTGCTCTGGTTTTTCCCCATCTTTGTGGTTTTATCTACCTTTGGTCTTTGATGATGGTGACCTACAAATGGGGTTTTGGTGTGGATGTTCTTTTGGTTGATGTTGATGCTATTCCTTTTTTTGTTAGTTTTCCTTCTTACAGTCAGAACCCTCAGCTGCAGGTCTATTGGAATTTGCTGGAGGTCCACTCCAGACCCTGTTTACCTGAGTATCACCAGCTGAGGCTGCAGAACAGCAAATATTGCTGCCTGGTCCTTCTTCTGGAAGCTTCATCTCAGAGGGGCACCCAGCTGTATGAGGTGTCAGTTAGCCCCTACTGGCAGGTGTCTCTCAGTTAGGCTGCACGGAGGTCAGGGACCCACTTGAGGAAGCAGTATGTCCATTCTCAGAGCTCAAACTCCATGCTTGGAGAAACACTGCTCTCTTCAGAGCTGTCAGGCAGGGACGTTTAAGTCTGCAGAATTTTCTGCTGCCTTTTGTTCAGCTATGCCCTGCCCTCAGAGGTGGAGTCTACAGAGGCAGGCAGGCCTCCTTGAGCTGGGGTGGGCTCCACCCAGTTTGAGCTTCCCTGCTACTTTGTTTACCTACTCAAGCCTCAGCAATGGCAGACGCCTCTCCCCCATCCCAGGCTGTCTCCTGGCAGTTCAATCTTGGACTGCTGCACTAGTAGTGCATGGGACCCACTGAGCCAGGCACGGGATATAATCTCCTGGTGTGCCCTTTGCTAAGACCATTGGAAAAGCGCAGTATTAGGGCAGGAGTTTCCCAATTTTTCAGCGACTGTCTGTCACGGCTTCCCTTGGCTAGGAAAGGGAAATCCCCAGACCCCTTGTGCTTCCTGGGTTAGGCGATGCCCCGCCCTGCTTTGGCTCACCCTCCGTGGGCTGCACCCACTGTCCAACTAGTCCCATTGAGATGAACCAGGTACCTCAGTTGGAAATGCAGAATTCACCCGTCTTCTGCGTTGATCATGCTGTGTGCTGCAGACCCGAGCTGTTCCTATTCGGCCATCTTGGAACAGTCTCCTAAAGTTTGTATTTAATAATTAAACTATGAAAATTGTGCATCGCATTTATCAGTTACAGCGATGGACGTTATTACCATTTACAAACACCTGGTTTTCTACATTCTGGAACACAGGAGTATTACACCCATCCAACTGAAGCTAGACATGGCCAGGTGAACAGCTTCAGCCAATGATGTTTGAGAGTTCATTGTCCAGTAGAAGTATTTAATTGCTTTTACTCAACTCCCCACCTTTTCCTTCCACTACCCTGGTGACTATGGTAATGTCTGTAGAGCTGGAAATGTCATAAGATTAAGGGAACTTGGAATGGTAGGGCAATATTTAGCAGACCATTACCGTGGAGAGTCATTGGGACCCTCAGTAGACTTGGTGCATTTTAAGCTTCTAAGATTTTAAGATTGTTGGTTCACTGAGCTTGACCTAGCCTTACCTGACTATTCTAATAACATTACATCTTGGAAATAAAGTTACTTTTATCTAGTATAATTTATTTTCTCTCTCACATTTTTGTGAGAAATGTTTGGCTATAAAAATTAATTTTTTGAACAATTGGCTCTGAGAAAAAGATGCAAAATGCTTTTTAGTCTTTGTACTGTCAATTTAAGTAATTATAAAATTGACACCAATTATTCAAAAGCATAGCTTGAAAAAGTCAATGTTTTAGAAGCAGACATATAGAATAAAATTAAGAAGGAGGGGTGTGAAAATATTATAAACATAGTAAATTGAAACAGGTAAAGAAGCTATCAAAATATAGTGTTTTTAACACTTGGCTACTACATAAATAACGTGTTATTTAGTACAGATGTAATCTATGAAAACTAGTATTGTTTGGAATTTTGGGTACTGTTTTCTTTCCTTTTTTTTGTATTGAAATAAAAATTGTATGTGTTTAAGGTATGCAGCATATTGTTTTGGTATACATGCATATAGTAAAGTGAAAATTTGAGTCAAGCTAATTAAGTGTCCATCTCCTCATATAGTTACCATTTGTGTATGTGGTGAGTGTACTTGAAACCTATTCTCTTGGTAAATTTTCAGTATACAATACAGTATTATTAACTCTAATCATTATGCTGTGCATTAGATCTCATGGCTTATTCATCCTATGTAACTGCAACTTTGTACACTTTGAACAACATCTCCCCATTTCACCAACTTCCCCTCCATGTACCTTTCTACTCTTTAATTCTGTGTATTCAATCTTTTAATATTCCACCTGTGATTGATGTAGTATTTTTCCTTCTGTGATTGGCTTATATCACTTAGCATAATGTTCTCCAGGTTCATCCATTTTGTTGCAAATGGCAAGGTTTCCTTTTTTTAGGCTGAATAATATATATATATATATATATGTATATGTGTGTGTGTGTGTGTGTGTGTATACACATACACTCATACATATATGGACAAACATATATAAGTATATATACACACACATGTATATCATATATATGCGTATATGTTTTGGCTACTGTGAATAATTCTTCAAGGAACATGGAAGTGCACATCTTTTCCAGATTGTAATTTTGTTTCCTTCCAATGTATATTCAGAGGTGGGAATTTTGGATCAAATGATGGTTTTATTTTTATTGTTTGAGGAACCTCCATACTGTTTTCCATAATAGCTATACTAATTTGCATTCCCATAAACAGTGTACAAGATTTCTCTTGTCTCCCATCCTTTCTAGCATTTGTCATTTATATTTTAATATGGCATCCTAGCAGGTTGGAGGTTATATCTCATTGTGTGTTTCACTTGCTTTTTCTTAATGATTAGTGATGTTGGGCACCTTCTCGTATAACTGATAGGTATTTTTGTCTTTTCTATAGAGGAATATTTATTCAAGTCTTTTGTCCATTTTTAAATCAGGTCTCTTGTTTTGTTTTGTTTTTGCTACTGAGTTGTGTGAGCTCCTTACAAATTTTGTATGTTAACCCCACATCAGACATATGTTTTGGAAATATTTTCTCCCAATGTGTAGGCTGCAACTGTGTATAGCAAAGACAATTCTGAAGAAAGCTTACAGCTGAGGACTGTCTACTGGCAAAATTCTGAGTAGCTGAGAGGTTACATCCTTTATTCCTGAAATCTAATCTGAAGAGGAAGTATATTTTCCCAATACAGAGTTCAATTTCATTTTTCTTGAAAAGAAATCATCAGATTACTTAAAAGACTAAAGAGAGAAAGACACAAGTAAATGAAGCTCAGTTAAGTTTTATTACAGACACATGTGTGCAGTGTTTGCCAATCACACCATAAGCAATGAATCTTAAGGCAAAATAAGTTTTCATATCTTGGGAATAGATAAAAGAAAATTCACTTCAATGACAGGATATTATAAGCCATTCATGTGTAATTTGGGATTATTATTAAAGCGTCTTGTCATGCACTATCACCATTGAATTGTGTCATAATCTATTTGACAGAATATTTTTTTCTTAAAAGTATATAAGATAATGCATCTTAGAATCAATGCCATATTACATTTGATGAAGTAAGTTATATGTGAATGCTATTTTTAAAATCTAAACACTATAAGATGTAAAATGAAAGGAAAACATCCAGTTTCTCTTCCTTTCTTGTTCGTAAGTTTTTCTTACTAATAGTTTTCAACAGACTATTTTTTTCTTCAACATTTCATTTTGTAAATTTTCAATTCTACAAGACAAATGACGCATACTACAGCAAGAGCACTCCTATGATTTTTATCTATGTACATACTCATACACACACACAAACACACACACACAGGGACACATTTGTGAGAGGAGAGAAATCATTTGAAATTATGTTGCAGATATCTTAAAACTCTACCAATATTCAACATGTATCTCCTAAGATAAAGACGCACAAAACACCATTACCACACCCAAAATACTGAAACGATAATCACGTTTAAAATACAATATGTGTTAAAATGTCTTCAAATTCACAAAAGTATTCTATAGAGCTGCCCTCTACCCATTAAAAGGAAATAGTACTGAACACTTGTTAACAATGGCAAGACATATTTAATTTGAGCCATTGCAGTAGGGGAAGAGATTCAGTACAAAACTGAGCTCAGCTTCAAATACAACAAGGGAAGCTGGGGATTAATAGCCAAAGGGCAAGGTGAATAGAAAATTACTAAAAAGAATTTGATTAGATATCAAGGGTAGGGGAAGAGGAACTTGATTAGATATTGTGGCAAAAAAAACCCAAACTGTTTTTCCTCTGCTCTCTCAGCACAACAATAAACACAGAAGACTTCTGTGACCAAATATGGGTGGGGTAGGGGGTGGTTCTTCCTATTTCAAGCAAGCCATCAGTTCTGCAACAGACACCAACTGAATGTCCTTCAATTCAATTCTTATACTATTTATCTGGAAATAGCATCAGGTTCCACAGGTTGATTGCTCCATCCCAAGACTGTCCCACACTTCAGATACCAGCAGCAAGTCAGGTCTCTGGAACTTCTGACTCATCAGCATCAAGTCGATGGTCCCACGATCTCCTCTTTGGGTTTGATTAATTTGCTAGAGTAGCTCACCGAACTCAGGGAAACACCTATGGTTGCCATTTTATTATAAAGGATATTACAAAGGATAGACACAAAGAGATGCAAAGGGAAAGATATAGTGGATAGTGGCATTGAGCCTCCGTGCCCTCCCCAGGTGCACCATCCCCCAGGAATCTCCATGTGTTCAGCTATCTGGGAGCTCTGCTAACCCCGTCCTCTTGGGCCTTTTATAGAGGCTTCGTTGGATAGGCATGAGTGAAAACCAAGCAGAAATGTAATTAAGCAAAAAGGGTTTGATCTAATATTAATAGACTTGAGTGGGGAAACCCAGCAAGGTCTGTCTTCTGAGATTCCTCTGGTCTCTCCATGCAACATTTCTTCCTCTAGGGTATGAAGCAGGACCCTCTCTGGAATAATGGTCTTATGACTCAACTCACAGTCATGGATTTGTCATTTATTTATTATTTAGCCACATAATACTGACCCCTTTGCCATCAATAGTTACTTCACTATTGTCTACTTAATTTTCTTAGGAACCTCTGGCACCCATTCTGTAAGTTTTAATGTGTTATTTTTCTCGGTCTTACCAGTAGGTATCAATGGACTCATTTCATCATCAAGTGGTTTTTATAGGATTTACTGAATGAAATTTTTTTCGTAAAGCTATATAGTTATTTTACTAAAAATGACAATCAAATTGACAGTTGAGTTGGCAATGGCAACTATGTCATGATTGCCATCTGTCCGTGAGCAATCGCAAGACATCATTAGATTGTAAGACATGTTCTATTTCAAATGAGTTATAATATGAAAAATAATTATGCATCTTAAAATAGATGTAATACTCTATATTACTCTGTGTTTATTATTAGGTATTAAACCCATTTGACACTGCTTCTATATGTGGTAAGACTTAGGGATCTTGCTACATATTTGTTCCAATGAACAGTAGCATATTTTAAGAGATCATTACATGAAACTTCTTTTTTCCCCTGAAGGTGGAAAGCAACTGAAAGTTAGATACAAGATACAGACAATTACTGATGAAAATGTCAGCTTTATTACCAATGCAGATGGTAAGAGAAAAACCACAGATCTTTGGTCAAAAGACCTTCATCGTAATCTCTACATACCACTTTCCTCTCCTCCTAAGTATAGACCAGAACTATAAAAAAATTATATAAAGATAGAAATGCCCCTTAATTCCAGTCTCCAATGTGATAGCCACTAGCCATATGTGGCTAGGGAGTGCAGAAAAAGGTCTAGTGTAAATGTGGAATTGAATTTTTTATTTTATTTAATTTTACCTGGTTTAAAAATAAATAGGCACATTTGCCGAATGACTATTATATTGAACAGTGCAGGTCCAGAATATGCCATTAGTTCTATGCAATTAATAACCATGGACCAACGGATACCATCTACCATTAGGGGGCCTTCTTGTCTTAGGAGAAGAATGAATAAGCAATAGATTGAGAATAAATTTATTTATATATCTGAAGGTTGTCTGCATGGAATATATCTTATGGAAATTTGAGGTTATAAAAATATATGAATTCCTTTGTTACACATAGCCATGAGTGCTGACACAATATATTAAATAACTCATTAGGCCTCAAATAGCAGTAGTATGAATAACATCTGGCATATAGTTTTCTATTGCTACCTAACTATATTACAATACTTAGTGACTTAAAACAATACATATTTATTATCTCTCAGTTATTGTGGGTGGAGGTTCTTGTCATGGCTTTATTGGGTGTTCTGCAAGGCTGCAATCATGGTGTTGATCAGGACTGAGTTCTCATCTGAAAGCTTACCTGGGAAAGAATCTGATTTCAAGCTAATATGGTTTTCGACACTATTCAGTTTCTTACAGGCTGTTAGATTAAGAGCTTCAATTTCTTTCTGACTTTCAGCCAGAGGATGCTTTCAGTTTATTCCCATGTGGCTTTCTCCATAGGGCAGCTCACAACATGGCAGCTTTCTTCTTAAAAGCCAGCAAGGGAGAAAGTGATTCTGATGCATGTTCAAGATTGATGATCATTGCATTTTCCCCATTGTATTGAAATGCTAACCGTGTCATATATGTGTAAGAGATTGCTAGTTATCTATCAAGATGTGTTCTCCCGTTCTTTTATAGTTTGATATCCTCCACTTCTCAGCAAGGCACATGACTGCCTAAAAATAAATATTTCATTTCGGGCTGATCTTGCACTACATGTGGCTAAGTCAAATTCTAGGTGAGTATGTAGACTTCTCTTAAAGTGACCTTAAAAGGATGGGGCTTTGCCCTTATTTTTCCTTTTTTTCTTTCTTGCAGACTGTGATCCAGGAGGGATGAATGAAACAGAAGCAGCTGCCTTGGATCATGAATGACCTTGAGAATTGAGACCACACAATACAAAAAAAACGACATAGAAGGAGTCAATATCACTGACACAGTAGCATTGCATATCAGCCTTAATTTTGTTTTCTCCAGATGAATGAGGAAAGTAACATTTCCTTTTTAAAGCCACTGGTATTTTGGGTCTCTTGCAGTAAAGCTTAATCCTAACATTAGATATGTACTTGGATCTATTTCCCTCTAATCTTTCACTTTCAAAGTTCTATTTTTCTATTTCTGTCTCAGAGTCATATCATATCACATGGACTATATTTGTAAAATAAATTTTTACATCTGGTGAGGCAATTCTCTCTCCTTTTTAATCTTATTTTTAAGACAATATTTACTTGAAATTTAAAGTAATTTTTTGTCCTTCACCCACTTTTTGATGGGGTTGTTTGCTTTTTTCTTGTAAATTTGTTTAAGTACCTTGTAGATTCTGGATATTAGACCTTGGTCAGATGAATAGATTGCAAAAGATTTCTCCCATTCTGTAGGTTGCCTGTGCACTCTGATGATAGTTTCTTTTGCTGAGCAGAAGCTCTTTAGTTTAATTAGATCTCATTTGTCAATTTTCAGTTTTGTTACAATTGCTTTTGGTGTTTTAGTCATGAAGTATTTGCCCATGTGGCCAACAAACATGAAAAAAACCTTATCATCACTGGTCATTAGAAAAATGCAAATTGAAACCACAATGAGATACCATCTCATGCCAGTTAGAATGGCGATCATTAAAATATTAGGAAACAGCAAATGCTGGCAGGGATGTGGAGAAATAGGAATAGAAATTTTCACATTGTTGGTGGGAGTGTAAATTAGTTCAACCAGTGTGGAAGACAGTGTGGCAATTCCTCAAGGATCTAGAATCAGAAATACCATTTGATCCAGCAATCCCATTACTGGGTATATACCCAAAGGATTATAAATCATTCTACTATAAAGACCCATGCACACGTGTGTTCATTTCAGCACGGTTTACAATAGCAAAGACATGGAACCAACCCAAATGCCCACCAATGGTAGACTAGATAAAGAAAATGTGGCACATATACACTATGGAATACTATGCAACCACAAAAAAGAATGCATTCAGGCCGGGCGCGGTGGCTCACGCTTGTAATCCCAGCACTTTGGGAGGCTGAGGCAGGTGGATCACCTGAGGTCGGGAGTTCAAGACCAGCCTGACCAACATGGAGAAACCCCGTCTCTACTAAAAATACAAAATTAGCCGGGGTGGTGGCACATTCCTGTAATCCCAGCTACTCGGGAGGCTGAGGCAGGAGAATCACTTGAACCCGGGAGGCGGAGGTTGCGGTGAGCCGAGATCGCGCCATTGCACTCCAGCCTGGACAAAAAGAGCAAAACTCTGTCTCCAAAAAAAAAAAAAAAAAAAAAAAAGAATGCATTCATGTCCTTTGCAGGGACATAGATGAAGCTGGAAACCATTATCCTCAGCAAACTAACACGGGAACAGAAAACCAAACACCGCATGTTCTCACTCATAAGTGGTAGGTGAAGAATGAGAACCCATGGACAGAGGGAGGAGAACATCACACACCATGGCCTGTCAGTGGGTGGGGGGAAAGTGGAGAG
The DNA here is from genome assembly GCF_008728515.1 of Papio anubis. Lineage (NCBI taxonomy): Eukaryota > Metazoa > Chordata > Mammalia > Primates > Cercopithecidae > Papio > Papio anubis. Next base: position 60,000,125 of record NC_044996.1, read on the forward strand.
AAAGCATTAGGACAAATACCTAATGCACGTGGGGCTTAAAACCTAAATGACAGGTTGATAGGTGCAGAAAACCACCATGGCACGTGTATACCTATGTAACAAACATGCACATTCAGCAGATGTATCCCAGAACTTAAAGTAAAATAAAAGGAAAAAAATAATAGTAATATTTTTATGAGGATTCCCAAAATAATAACTCCATTGAGTTCATTACTGGATGCAGTAAAGAAATGTATTACATTACAAGGTCTTCATATTTTGATGATATTATGTCTTCTCATCTGAGACCATGGCTTGTTCTTCCATTTAGATAGATTTGTTTTTATATTTTCTATTAAATTTTATAGATTCATGTAGATTTTGTCCCTTTTTTTTGAAATTTATTACAAAGTATTTGATGGTGGTGTTATTAGTGTGAATGAGATATTTTTCTTTTCTGTTTTTAGTAGGGTAGTATACAAATATATATATATTGATTTTTATGATAAAAATTTGATCACAAAAAATTAACAATTGTACCATCAAATTGTCTTAATTCTAATACCAGAAAGAAGTGTCTTTTGAATTACTAGAATACTTTTATTTTTGAGTTTTTAAAAATTTTTTCAACATTTATGCTGAATGTTTCATTTGCTTATTGCATTGCATTAGCTAAAATCTCCAAAAAACATTGTTGACTAATACTGAGGGTGGCAGCTATCAATCTTTCTGACAGCAATGAAAACTTGTATTTCATTATAAACTATGTTGGCTCCTAGTTTTGTTGCAAAATATGTTTATCAATTTTTGCAATTCCTTTTAATTTCTACCTATCTAAATTTTTATTTGAGTTGAATGTTTATTTTGACATCTATTGATGCAATCATATATTTTGCCTTAAATTTATTAATAGAGTGACTTCTTTAGACGGATTTTCTTTAAAAAAAAAATCAAATTTTGCATTTAAGAAGTAAAACCTATCCAGACATCATGGTATTATTCTCATTTATTCCTCAATTTGATTGACTAAGATTTGTTTTAAATTTTTTCACTTATGTTTTTAATTACATTTGCTACCATTTTCTCATTTTGTACTACTGTTTTTAGTTTTAAGCAGAAAGATTTTGTTAGTTTCATATGATGAATTACGGAGATTTTTAATAGCTTTTTTACAGATGGAATGAGTTTGGATAACATGGAAGTTTTCTTAGAAGAAAACACAAGGGAAAAACCTCTTGACATTGGCCTTAGCAATGATTTCTTGGATATAATACCAAAAACACAGGAAACAAAAGCATAGACAAAGGAAAGTACATTAAACTTAACAGCTTCTGCACAGCAGCAGAAACAGCCAGCAAAATAAAAATAATAATAATAATAAAAAAAAACACCTATGGCGTGCGAGGAAATATTTGCAAGCCATGTACTGATAAAGGCTTAATATCCAAAATATATAAGAAACTCCTACAACTTAGTAGTAGACATAAAACCAATAAACTTATTTAAAAATTAGTAAGACATCTAAATAAACGTTTCTCCAAAAAAGACATAGAAATGGACAATAGGTATATGAGATTGTGCTCAACAGGAAAATGCAAACCAAAACCATAAAAAAAAAAAAAAAATCACCTCACATCTCCCAGGTTGGCTATTATTAAATATAAAAGAAGGAAAATAAAATAAATGTTGATGAATATGTAGAGAGAACAAACCCTTGTACTATTGGTATGAATGTAAATTGGTATAGCTACTATGAAGGATTCTCAAAAAATTAAAAATAAAACTACCATATGATCCATCAATACTACTTCTGAATATATTACCCTAAAGAATTGAAATCAGGCCGGGCGCGGTGGCTCAAGCCTGTAATCCCAGCACTTTGGGAGGCTGAGACGGGCGGATCACGAGGTCAGGAGATCCAGACCATCCTGGCTAACACAGTGAAACCCCGTCTCTACTAAAAATACAAAAACTTAGCCGGGCGAGGTGGCAGGCGCCCGTAGTCCCAGCTACTCGGGAGGCTGAGGCAGGAGAATGGCGTAAACCCGGGAGGCGGAGCTTGCAGTGAGCTGAGATCCGGCCACTGCACTCCAGCCTGGGTGACAGAGCGAGACTCCGTCTCAAAAAAAAAAAAAAAAAAAAAGAATTGAAATCAGAGTTTTACAGAAATATCTGCACTCTTATACTTATTTCAGCACTATTTATAATGATCAAGACATGGAAACTACCTAAATGTCCATCAACACATGAATGGATAAGGAAAATGTGACCTATACATAAAATGGAATATTATTCAGCCTTAAAAAAGAAGGAAATCTTACCATTTGCTACAACGTAAATAAAGTTGGAGGATATCATGCTACATGAAATAAGACAGACGCAGAAGAATAAATACTGTATTAGTTCATTTATATGAGTTATCTAAAACAAGCAAATTCATAGAGGCTAAAAATAGAATGGTGGTTACCAGGGGCTGGGGTATAGTGAGGATAAGGGACATGTTGGTCAAAGAGTACATTCTTTCAGTTAGACTATATGAATAAGCCCTAGAGATCTATATAGAATAGCACATGTAGTTACCAATATTGTATTGTGTAATTAAAAATTGGTGAAAATAGTAGATCTTATGTTAAATATTCTTATCACAAAAAAGAGGGGAAACTTTATTTTTTTTTTTTTTTTTTATTTTATTTATTTATTTTTTGAGACGGAGTCTTGCTCTGTCGCCCAGGCTGGAGCTTGCAGTGAGCTGAGATCTCGGCTCACTGCAAGCTCCGCCTCCGGGGTTCACGCCATTCTCCTGCCTCAGCCTCCCGAGTAGCTGGGACTACAGGCGCCCGTCACCTCGCCCGGCTAGTTTTTTGTATTTTTTAGTAGAGATGGGGTTTCACCATGTTAGCCATGATGGTCTCAATCTCCTGACCTTGTGATCCACCCATCTTGGCCTCCCAAAGTGCTGGGATTACAGGCTTGAGCCACCGTGCCCGGCCGAGGGGAAACTTTATAGGTTTCGACTAAGTTTATGACATTGTTTATCGTGATAATTTTATAGGCATATACTTATCTTCAAACCTACCAGGATGTATACATAAAATATGTACAGTGTTTTTGTACATGAGCCAAATCTGAATAAAAAATAAGAGTTTTATGGTTTTATGTGCCCAAACTGTTATATGTAATTGAATAGCAAAATAATCTAAGCCTGATCTGTTTTTAAATAAATTGGTTTTAAATAGCCTTTGCTCTGTCTTCTGAGATCACTTTAATGTCTAGATATTTTACCATTTCCTCAGTCAGTTTTGGTAATATATTTGCAGTGAAATAAATTACTTTTTCCAGATTTTAGATCCATATTAATTTTTTAAAATTTTAATTAACACATAATTGTACATATTTATGAGATGCAGAGCAATATTTTGATACATACAATCTATAATGATTACATCAGGGGAATTAGCCTATCCATCACCTCAAACATTTATTATTTCCTCGTGTTGGGAATGTGATGATTCTTTCATTCTAGCTATTTTAAAATATACAATAAATTGGCCAGGTGCTATGGCTCACGCCTGTAATCCCAGCACTTTGGGAGGCCGAGGCAGGCGGATCACAAGGTCAGGAGATAGAGACCTTCCTGGCTAACATGGTGAAACCCTGTCTCTACTAAAAATACAAAAAAATTAGCCAAGCTTGTTGGCACGCATCTGTAGTCCCAGCTATTCAGGACGCTGAGGCAGGAGAATCACTTCAACCTAGGAAGTGGAGGTTGCAGTGAGCTGAGATCATGCCACTGTGCTCCAGCCTGGGAAACAGAGCAAGACTCCATCTCAAAGAAAAAAACTGCTGGGTCTGACCCGCAGACCCTGGCCGAACAATGGATGAACAAATGCACTCAGACACAGATATCCAGTGAAAGAGTGGGCTAGGGGATCCGACCACTTACAGACCCCAAGGAGGGTGCTGTAAAGAGTCAGCAGCCAGGCCCTGACCAGCTGGTGCTGTGGACATTTATTCAGTACAGATTTAATGACAAAGGCCTTGAGTCAACACACTTGTGGCTAATTGTGCGTGGATGATTAAAGGCCAGGTTTCTGGAGACATGAGTAAACAAACTATTCGGATAAACTCCCCTGCATTCTTTTGTACCTACTTCTGACCCTTTGCCCCAGGATAAGAACCAAGGCCTTTGGCTCATTCTTCCCCAAAGCTTTGCAAACCCCTTCCTACAATTTCTCCCACCAGCCTGATAGATGGCCTACAAAATGCAGTAAATTATAGTTAATTATAGTAACCCTATAGTACTATAGAGTTCTAGAACTTATTCCTCCTATCTGGTTGTAACTTGCATTTTCTTAACCGACATCTTTGTATTCCCTGCTCTTTCCCTTCCCAGCATCTGGTAACCACTATTGTACTTTCTACTTCAATGTGAGCAACTTTTTTTACCTCCAACATGTAAGACAGAATATGCAGTATTTATCTTTCCGTGCCTGGTTTATTTCACTTAACATAATGTCCTCCAGTTCCATCCATGTTGCCACAAATGAAGGATTTTATTCTTATAGCTAAATAGTATTTCATTGTCTATATATACCATATTTTATTTACCCATTCATCTGTTGATGGATACTTAGGTTGATTCCAAATCTTGGCTATGGTGAAGAGTTCTGCAATAAACATGCAGTACATCTCTTCAATGCACTGTTTTCCTTCCTTTGGATACATACTCAGTAGTGGAATTGCTGGTTAATATGGTAGTTCCAGTTTTAGTCTTTTTGAGGAAACTCCATATGATTTTCCATATCAGGTGTACTACTTTACATTTCTACCAACAGTATGAAAGCATTCTCCTTTCTCCATATTATCATCAGTATTTGTTAGTTTTTGTCTTTGATAATAGCCATTCTAACTGTGGTAAGGTAATATTTCCTTGCAGTTTTGATTTGCATTTCCTGATAATTAAGAATGTTGAGCATTTTTTAATATACTTGTTGGTCATTTGTACATCTTCTTTTGAGAAATGTCTATTCAGATTATTTATGTCTTTTGTAATTGAATTATTCGTATTTTTTGCTGTTGTGTTCTGTTTATATCCTGAATATTAATCTCTTGTTAGATAAATATTTTGCAAATATCTTTTTTTCCATTCTTCAGGTTTTCCCTTCACTCTGTGGATTGTTTTCTTTGCTGTGCAGAAGTGTTTTTGTTTGATGTAACACCATTTGTCTGTTTTCCCTTTTGTTGCTTGTACTTCTGAGGTCTTACTCATACATTTTTTTTTTTCCAGACCAGTTCCTAAAGCAATTTACCTCTTTTTCCTCCTAGTTGTTTTATAGTTTTGATTCTTATGTTAACTTGAATCCATTTTTAAAATGTTTTTAGAGATGAGAGGTGAGGTCTCACTCTGTTGCTCAGAATGCAGTTCAGTGACTAGCCAGCTACAGGTACAATCATAGAGCACTACAGCTTCAAGCTTCTAGGCTCAAGTGATTATCCTGCTTCAACCTCTTGAGTAGCTGGGACTACAAGCTTATGCTACTGCACCCAGCTTTTTAATCCATTTTGAGTCGATTTTTGTATGAGGTGAGGGACAGGAGTCTAGTTTCATTCTTCTGCATATAGATTTCTTGTTTTCCCAGCACCATTTATTAAAATGACTGTCCTTTCCGTAAGGTATGTTCTTGGTGCCGTTGTCAAAAGTCAGTTGGCTGTCAACACATGGACTTATTTCTAGATTCTCTATTCTGTTCCATTGGTATATTTGTCTCTTTCTATATCAGTACCATGCTGGTTTTAGTTACTTCAGCTTTGTAGTATATTTTAAAGTCAATTTTGCTAATTTATATTTGAAATAAAATAATTTCCTCCAGATTTCAAAATTTCTTGAATAATGTTCCACATTTAAAATGCTTCAGTAACTTCAAAATCTGTGAGTATATAGTCTTTCTCATCCCTTATTTGACATGTTTTTAACTGTTTTTCTTGTCTTACTCTTCAGTTTCCCATTTCATTCTTATTTTTCAAGAATTAACTTTTGTTTTTGCTTGCCATTTCTTCAAACTTTAAAAACAAATTTTAGAGAATTTAGTTCCAAAAAAGTAGTGTGAGAGGTTTTCCTCAAAACAAGAACCATAACTCATATAAATTATTTAATAACAAATATTTAGAGTGTCTGAAAATTATTCTAGAGGTATGCTGTAAATTTGAAAACAAAAACTTTTTTTTCAAGAAAATTTACCAAATCTTGACAAGAACAGAGCATGCTTGTGGCATTTGAGCTATAACCCACTCCCTCACCTCAATTCCAGCTCATAATAACAGGAGGCATACTTATGGTGGGGTCATCCAAGAACTCAGGGTTCTCTCTCCCTCAACTTCCAGTCTAGAGTTACAGTATATTCCAGGGATCAGGAGGCCACCACCGTTTCTTTTTCTGTCAGCTCTGTGTTACATACAGATGCTCTATTACAAACAATAGCATCTAAAAGATCTGAGGCTCTCTTCTACTACCCAGTCACCACTCATAATATACAAGCTCTTCCCCAGGTGTGGAAGATGAAGGATGCCAGGACCCATTTGTCTTCACTTCAAATTACTCCTACAGTGAGGATTTCACACTAAAGAAGGCAAACTGAGATAATCAGAAGCTACCACCTACCACCTTGGTCAGGAAGCAGATGTGCCTCTATGATAGTAATGAGTCGCTGTCATTATAGCAAGTTCTGGAGAAGTGGCTCAAAAATTTTACACAGAGATGGAGGCAGGTTGTAAGAACAGAAAACTGTGAAGCTCATCCAAAGTTATAAGACTACATTTAGAATAGACTGTGTAGAAGTTGAAACCTAGGAGTAAGTTGAAAGTAATGGAAAGTTTGGTCATAAGCAATTAAGAGGAGACTTTTGGCTCCATGAGAGCAACAAGACAAACTGTAGACTATGTAGAACTTTACCAGACAACCAGAGAAAACGGTAGCTAATAAGACACCTCCTGGGATTATAAGAAACCTCAAAGACCATCTTCAAAAACTATACCTGTAAAGGGAACAGCACTTAATTTAATCAATCAGTGGAGCAATGTATGCCTTTGAGTATTGTTAAATCCAATAAAGGAATCAAATGGGAAGTTGAGGCTTACTTCCCAAATTTGATGGAAAACAATCTGGTGAACATTTAATTAAATGTTGCAAGGTAACATTGTCTTCTGAATGGTGTATCCCAAAGATTCACACCCAGACACATAATAGTGAAACTATTGAAAGCCCAATGCAAAGAGAAAATCTTGATAGCAGCAAGAGAAAGAAAACTCATCATGTACAGGGGAACCCCCAAAAGATTAACAGCTTAATACTCACTGTAAACATGAAATGGAATGATATATTTATAGTGCTAAAAGAAAAAAAAAATGCTATCAACCAGGAATTTTAAATCTTAGCAAAACTATTTTACGAGAATAATGGCAAAGTAACAATATTTCCAGGTAAACAGAAACTGAAAGAAAACATTGCTGGCCAAGCACAGTGGCTCACACCTGTAATCCCAGAACTTTGGGAGGCCAAGGCAGGAGGATCACCTGAGGTCGGGAGTTTGAGACCAGCCTGACCAAACATGGAGAAGCCCCATCTCTACTAAAACCAAAAAAATAGAAAATTACCCGGATGTGGCGGCGCATGCCTGTAATTCCAGCTACTCAGTATTCTGAGGCAGGAGAATCGCTTGAACCCAGGAGGAGGAGGTTGCAGTGAGCCAAGATCACACCATTGCACTCCAGCCTAGACAAAACCCCGTCTAAAAAATAAATTTAAAAATAAATAAATAAATAAATAAATAGATGCTACTAGCAGACCCACCTAACAAAAAATACTTAAAGAAATTCTTCAGTCTGCAAGCAAGTGACTCCAGGAAGAAATGCGAATTAATTTTGAAGCATATAGAGTGCTGGTAAAGGTAACTATGCAGGTATTATAAAAGAAAGTGTAATAGCATATTTCTCCTCCTTAATAGTTTTAAAAATCAATTGCATAAAAATGTATATAAATTATTGTTATGTCTACAATATATAGAAATTCAACATGTTTTCCAATAGCAGCACAAAACAGGTGAGTAGGAGCAAAGTTGCATTGAATTAAGGGGAGAACACCAAGGTGGTAGCTCAGACCCACAGGAACAAATGAAGCAGAAATTTTGATAAGAATCTTGATATAATGAACTCTTTAAAGATGTATTCTATTCTCATCTCTCTTCCTTAAAAAACATAAAATCACATAAATTAAAAATTGTGACAACGTATTTTTGGATTCATAACATATATAGATGTAGTAACAATAATAGTACAAAATGTGGGGAAAATAATAGAGTTCTATAGGAATAACATTTCTACTTGTAACTTATTTTGTATAAATTTGAAGTAGATTTTCATAAGTTAGGATGAATAGTAAACTCTAGAGAAACTACTAAAAATACTCAAAAATATATTGAAAAAAATCATTGAAGGAATTAAAATGTTACAATAGACAATATTTACAGAATGCCAAACAATGTAGTAAAAAAAAGAACAGAGCCACAAAAAAGAGATGAGACATACAGAAAACATCAAGTTAAATGCCAGATATAAACCCAATTAGATCAATAAAATCAATGATTGTAAATTGATTAAAGAATCAAATACAATGGCAACGACAGGGTTTTTCATCCCCAAGGGGTCAGGTTAGCAGTATTGTTAGCATGCCTTTCCCACTTGTAAAGACAAAATAGTGTGTAGAGGTTCAGGTTTTGAAATTTTTCCCAAGAAGCAACACAAGAAATTAACAGAAAAACTGAACAAAACCACAGACTCTTTGAGAGAAGCAGCAGGCAGCAGCCTACAATATGAACCAGAATGAAAACCGTGAGTCTCCACTGCGTGAAATACGGAGAGACTGCTGCTATGACACACACTCCCACAAAGTAGCTGGGCAATCCAGGCCACGGGGGAAGGCCGTAACTCTATCCAGCACTGGAACTGATTTAGTGAACAGTGGGGAATATATGAGAAGCAACATGCTCTGTTTGCACTCTCAGAATCCAGTGAGGATGGAGAGAAGCCATTTCTATTCCTACCTCACAGAGGACCTCATGGAAGTCTGCCAGCTGGCTCAGGGTGCAGTCCAGAGACACTCCCAACAGAGATTTGCCATGCAATCTTGAGTGGGGATGAACACCATTGCCCAGAACTGAGGGGTGAGCAGGAAGTGTGCTACAGCCATAGGAGCAGGAGTTCCATGACCCTGGGTGTCCCTGCTTCATGGGCATATAGAGAGGGGCATGGCCTGAAAGCCACAGTTTCAGTCTTCCCAGGAAAAGGCTTATGGCCTGGGGCAGTTTTGAGTTCTGAGCTCAGCCTGCCTGGAATCCAGATAGCTGTTGTTGGCATAACACTCTGGATATGAGACCTGCCTTGCCAAGTGTGTGGTAGCTGAGTGGAGCTTACTGCCACCTGCTATCCCCTGCTCCTCGTGCAGATTCTTCTGTGCAACAGAGGTAGTTGTGCTCCTCCCTGGGACATTACTCCAGCAGCCGGGGAACTGCCATCTAATCTCCATTAGGACAACTGCTTGTGGCTGCATGTCAGGAGCCAGAGGACAGCCCTCCCTGTCCCACCCCCAACCTGGCTTTGCCCTTTCACCACCCTGGTGGTGTAAAATGATGGATGGGGATATTTGGGAGATCCATTGCCCTGCTTATTGCCTGAGGCACCAGAGTACCTCCCCTGGGTAACATAAGGCAAGAACACATTCTACTGCTCTCGCTGCAGGCGGTCCTCTTTTGCAAGTGCCACCTCCTGGCTGGAGGCCAACCAGCAAAGTCCATTACATCTGCAGGCACAGTAACACAGCACTCAAGAAGAAGAAGACATTTGCATGACCTGAACCATTTCCAATGCCTGCATCACCCTGATGAACCAAGAGTTCTTGAGTCTATGCATGTGGATACTACTACTGCTGGCATTTGAGAAAGCCAACATACTAAGGCTATTTATAATTAAGGAAATCTGAGAGTGTACATCATTTACCTCCAACTGCATCAGAGAGGGCACTTATAAACACTGCTGGGAGACTTGAGGACAAGTCACACCACCAGATCCCTTGCAGATATTTCTCAGCACCAGCCTAGAGTGTGGCAGCCCAACTGGGTAGCTAGACTCAGAGAAGCAACAGGATTCACAGTAGTCTTGCCCTCAGGGACTTTTAATCCTGTGGAATGGGGAGAATACCACATTAAAGGAGCACCCAGTTGGACAAAAGAAACCAGACCAAAGGCGTTGCATCTCTGAACTTTCCACGTGTGGGAAGTTTTCTTAAGTGGAGGCACAAGTGCAGTGCTGGGCTCAGTGGGAAAAGACTGTGGTTTGGTTCCAACAATCAAGCACCCATCATTCTTGTGTAGGATCTAGGAGGAGACTTCTTCTCCCCCTTGCCCACCACTGCAGACACATCTCAGGTGTCTACCATGGGAACTTGGCATGGGCCCATCTGCAGGCAGCCTTTCTGGAACACTTCAGGGTGACTACCTCCCCAAAGGAAAAATGCCTTACAGAATCAGGCTTGCACTAGAGGTAAAGTCACAATGTCTCTCTTCATGGAACACCAGCATTCCTACACATAAGTAGAGGTGCCTGCCTTATCTGAATAGCCGGAACACTGGTCAGGAATACAACTGAGAGGCAAATTGTTTTTCTGAGGCCTGGAAGAAGAACTATGGTAGCTTCCTCTCTTCCCCCGTTAAAATACCACATTGCATTTTATTGAGAATGTTCATAGCAACATCTCTAAAAGCCAGGACGTCTTCCCACCTTTGGGGTATTTGCATTTACTCACCTGCTTTAACCACTGCTGAGTTTTATCCTTGGGCAACTCTTATTGGCCTGAATCCTAAACTCTCCAACCCAGTGAAAAAAAATATTGGGGAAAAAGGTTAAAAATGCACACCCCTGGGAATCAAGATAAGCTTTATTAGGCCTCTGCCACTTCAGCCAAACAGGAGACAGTGAACCTTCTCGTACACCCAGCATAACACTAACATAACCGACATCAGAGAAAACCATGACACAAAATTTATCTATAACCAAGGAACTCAAACTGAGACTTCTCCAGTGAAATCACCCAGAGTCAAAACTAGGTGACAATAAACTATCAACATTAATGTCACATCCTCAAGGGGAAAAAATTAGAAAACCTAGTTGAATAAAAAATAAATTCAAAATAATGAAAAGAAAAGGTTTACCCAAATGAGAAGGTACCAAATAAGTATTTCTAGCAAGATGAAAAAACAAGGTTCTATATCATTCCTTCTCCCCAAATCACGATAACTCTCCAGCAGTAGATCCAAATCAAAATAAAATATTTGAAATACCAGATAAAAAATCAAAGTTTGGTTGCTAACTTACTCAAGAGGAACAAGAGAAAGGTTAAAACCAACATAAAGAATTTTTTTAAAAATTCAGCATCCAAATAAAAAAATTTCTAAAGAGATAGCTACTTTGAAGAAAAATCAATCCAAACTTCTGGAAATAGAAGAAACATTTAGGAAAATGCTAAATGCAATGGAAAGTTTTAACATTCAACTAGAACAAATAGAAGAAGAAATTTCAGAGTTCAAAGACAAGGCATTCAAATTAATGCAAACAGACAAAATTTTTTTAAAAAAGAAAACAAATTAACAACATCTGCAGGAAAAATGGGATGATGTAAAATGCCCAAATCTAAGAATTATAGGTGTTATTAGGGAAAAGAAAAAGCAAAATGTTTGACAAACCCATTTGAAGAAATAATGAAGAAAAACTTCCCTGGTCTTCCTAGAGTTTTAGACATACAAATGTAAGAAGCTCAAACTCCAGTGAGATTTATTGAGAAAAGGACATCGCAAACTATCTTATCAGTTATCAGGCTATCTAAAATCCATGTGAAAGAAAAAATTCTAAGAGCAATGAGACAAAAACACCTGGTAACCTAAAAGGAAAACCATCAGACTAACTGCAGACTTCTCAGCAGGAACCTTACAAGCCAGAAGTGACTGTAGTCCTATGTTTAATCTCCTTAAACAGAATAACTGTAAGCCTAGAATTCTGTGTCCCGCAAAACTAAGTATTATAAATGAAGGATAAAGTATTTCTCAGACAAGCAAATACTGAGGAAATTTGTCAATGCTATACCAGTTTTACAAGAAATTCTAAAAGGAGTTTTACATCTTGAAATCAAAGGTCAATACACACCAGAATAAAAACTCCTGAAAGCATAAAAACCACCAGTCTTTTAAAACAATAACACAATGAAGAAAACAAAGTAACTAGGTAAAAATCAACATGATGACTGGCACAGAACCTCTGAATTCAGTATTTATATAGAATTTAAATGGTCTAAATGTTTCATTAAAATAATAGATAGGCAGACTGGATGAAAATATTATAAACCAAATATCTGCTTTCTTCAGGAAATGTACCTAAGACATAAGGATTTTTATATACTCAAGGCAAAGGGATGGAGAAAGCTATTTCACACAAATGGAAACAAAAGTTAGCAGGAATAGCTGTTCTTTTATAAGATAAAACAGACTTCAAAGCAACAACAGTAAAAAAAAAAAAGACGAAGATCATTATATAATGAAGAAAGGATCAACTTGATAAGTAGATATCACAATTATAAGTATACATACACTTAATCCCTGAGCTATCAGATTCATAAAACAATTACTACTAGACCTGAGTAAAGAGATGGACCACAACACAATCACAGGGGGGGACTTCAACACTCCATTGACTGCATGAGACTGATAATTAAGGCAGAAAGTCAACAAGGAAACATTGGACTTAATCTGTGCTCTAGAACAACTGGCTATAACAAACATTTACAGAACATTATATTCCAGTACTGCAGAATATACATTTTTCTCATCAGCACACAGAACATTCTCCAAGACAAACCATATTAAAGGACATACAAGCCTCAATAAATTCTTCAATATCAATTTTTTTATAGAAAATTATATTTTTATTTCAAAATTATAAGGGAAAATAATATTGTTTTAAAGATTTATTCTTAGTTCAGGGATACATGTTCAGGTTTGTTACATAGGTAAATGTGTCATGGGGGTTTGTTGGACAGATCATTTCATCACCCAGGTATTAAGCCTAATACCCATTTTTATTCGTCCATTTTCACACTAATGATAAAAACCTACCCAAGACTGGGCAATTTACAAAAGAAAGAGGTTTAATGGACTTAGAGTTTGATGTGACTGGAGAGGCCTCACAATCATGGTGGAAGGTGAAAGGCACTTCTAACATGGAGGCACACAAGAAAAGAGATCTTGTACAGGGAAACTCCCCCTTATATACTCATCAGATCTCCAAGGTGTTTCCATACATCTGACATGTAAGTGATGGTTCCCAAACCCAGTTCTTGACTTCTGTGCATTGGCAGCCTCAACACCATGTAGAAGCTGCCAATGCTTGTGGCTTGCACCCTCTGCAGGCACAGTCAAAGCTCTACGTTGGACCCTTTCAGCCATGGCAGGAGTGAATGGGACGCAGGGCACCAAGTCCCTAGACAACACACAGCACAGGGAGCCTGGGTCTGGCCCATGAAACCACTTGTTCCTCCTAGGCCTCCAGGTCTGTGATGAGAGGGTCTATGATGAGAGGGTCTTTGTGAAGCCCTCTGAAATGCCCTAGTGGCATTTTCTCCATTTTCTTGGGGATTAACACTAGGCTCTTAGTAAAATATCGAAAAAGAAATACATCCCATGTTTATTGATCGGAAGGCTTAATTGATCATAAGACATGTTAAAATGGTCAAAACTCCTCAAACTGATCAATAGTTTCAACACAGTAACAAAATTTAAGCTGGCATTACTTTTGGCAAAAAAAAAAAAAAGGCTTATTTTAAAGTTCTTACAAATTTTTTTAAAAGATAGTTTGTACAAAATAATTTTCAAAAAGATCAACGATCAAGCAGCCAGAGAAAATATCGATATTTCCACTGCACATAAACTAAACCAAATGTTTTGTTTCAAAGGACACTTTTAAGAACATGAAAGGTAACCAGAGAATTAAAAAAAAAAAAAACTGCATGTCATATATCTTATAATGATTTTGTATCTAGAGTATATAAATAACTCTTACAACTCAGCAATAAACATTCAAATAATTCAACTAAAAATGAACAAAGAATTTGAACATAAATTTATTCAAAGGAGATGTACAAATGGCCAATAAGCACATAAAAGAATGCTGAGCACTATCAATCAGTAGGGAAATGAAGGCTATAATCAAGAAGACTGACAATACCACATGTTAGTGAAAATGTAGAGAAATGTGAACCTTATGCATTGCTGGTGGGGATATATAATGGTACAGCCACTTTGGAAATTAGTGTTTGGTGGTTCTTCAAAGATTAGATATGAAGTTACCATTTGACCCAGGTATTGCACTCCTAGGTATGTACCCAAGAGAACTAATCACATTTGCCTAGGCTTTTTTTTTGTTTGTTTGTTTGTTTGTTTGAGACAATGTTTCACTCTGTCACCCAGGCTAGAGTGCAGTGGTACAAAAATGGCTCACTGCACCCTTGGCCTCCTGGGCTCAAGCAATCCTCCTGCCTCAGCCTCCAATATAGCTGGGAACACAGGCACATGCCGCCATGCTCCCTGTTTTTTTAATTCTTTTTTTTTTTTTTTTTTTGTAGAGATAGGATTTCACTTTGCTGTCTAGGCTTGTCTCTAACTCCTGGGTTCAAGCAATACTCCCCGCTTGGCCTCCCATAGTGCTGGGATTATAGACATGAGCCACCATGCCTGGCCCTCACAAAAATTTGCACATGGATATTCACAGCAGCATTACTCATAATTTAAAAAGTGGGAATAATACAAATTTCTATCAACAGAGGAATGGGTAAACATAATGCTGTTTATCCATACAATGGAATATTATTCAGCCTTAATAGTGATAAACTACTATTAGGTTGGTGCAAATGTAATTTGTGATTTTTGCATTGTTGAAATTTGTGATTTGATATTGGAATACATTCTTAAATAGGTGTGATTATGTTATACATCATTTTAATGCACATTTCTCGCTTTATGGTTTTTTGCTAATTACTTGTTACTTGCTGTTTATTTTATGTTTATTTTAAACTATGGGAATAATGTTAGACAAAAAGCAAATTTGAACGATTTTTTATTCAAGTTCAAAATAGGTCGTAAGGCAGTGGAGATAAATCACAACATCGACAATGCATTTGGCCCAGGAACTGGTAATGAACATACAGTGGTGGTTCAAGAAGTTTTGCAAAGAAGATGAGAACCTTGGAGTTGAGGAGCACAGTGGTCAGCCATCAGAAGTTGACAATGACGAAATGAGAGCAATCATTGAAGCTGATCCTCTTACAACTACATGAAAAGTTGCTGAAGGACTCAGTGTCGACCATTCTACTATCATTCAGCATTTGAAGCAAACTGGAATGGTGAAAAGGCTCAAACAAGTGGGTGCCTCATAAACTGAGCAAAAATTTTAAAAAAAGTGTTTTGAAGTGTCATTTTCTTTTATTCTATGCAACAACAACAAACCATTTCTCTATTGGATTGTAATGTGCAACGAAAAGTGAATTTTATGTGACAACTGATGACCACCAGCTCAGTGGTCGGACTAAGTAGAAACTCCTCAGTACGTCCCAAAGCCAAACTTGCACCAAAAAAAAGGTCATGGTCAGTTTGGTGGTCTGCTGCTTGTCTCATCTACGACAGCTTTTTGAATCCCGGCGAAACCATTACATCTGAGAAGTATGCTCAGCAAATTGATGAGATGCACCAAAAACTACAATGTCTGCAACCGGCATTGGTTAACAGAAAAGGCCAAATTCTTCTCCACGACAATGCTCAACTGCATGTTGCACAACCAAACTTCAAAAGTTTAACGAACTGGGTTACAAAGTTTTGCCTCATCCACCATATTTGACTGGCCTCTCTCCAACTGACTACCACTTCTTCAAGCATCTCGACAACTTTTTGCATGGAAAATGCTTCCACAACCAACAAGATGCAGAAAATACCTTCCAAGAGTTCATTGAATCCCAAAGCATGGATTTTTATGTCACAGGAATAAACATACTTATTTCTTGTTGGCAAAAATGAGCTGATTATAATGGTTTCTATTTTGATTAATAAAGGTGTGTTTAAGCCTAGTTATAATGACTTAAAATTCATGGTCCAAATCCACAACTACTTTTGCTCCAACCTAATAATACATGCTACAACATGAATTAACCTTGTAAACATTATGATAAATGAAAGAAGCCAATCACAAAAGACCACATATTGTGTGATTCCAATTATATAAAATATCCACAATTTGTAAATCTGCAACAGAAAGAAGATTATTGGTTGCCTAGGATTTGGACAGGGGGATGTAGAGTAGTGACTTTTTGTTGGCAAAAGATTTCTTTTGGGGATGAAGAAATGTGTTCTGGAGTTAAATAGTACTGATGGTTGCACAACTTTTTGAATATACTGAAACCACTTAATTTTTCACCTTAAGCAGATGCATTTTGTGGTACATGAATTACATCTCAGGGAAAAACAGATTGCATGAAACAGAAAAAGACCTTGGGGATATGATGAGAACCCAACATAACTGAAAATAGAAACAATAGCTGGAGCTGTAGAAGAAAAACCAGACACGTTGGTGTCATACAAGTCAAGTGAAGAAAAATGTTCATGATGCAGATGCTTAAACTATGTCAAATGTTTCTGATTACTTCAGTAAGAATTGAAAAACTTGCCATTGCATTTAGCAGCATGGTGTGATGGGTTACTTCGGTAAGGGAAATTTTGGTACAGTTGTAGGACAAACAGCTGATGAGAGAGTAATCAATGGCTTAATTAGAGACACTGACTAAAAACAGTTCCCCTAAAGAGTTTTTTGGGAGAGGAAAGATAAGAAAGGAATAGTAACTGGAGGATGAAATAAGGTCAGGAAATAACTTTTTAAATGGCAATAACAATTGCACATTTAATAATTGATAGAATGTAGTAAAGATATAAAAGTTAATGATACAAGATAGAGAGGGGAAGATTTTTTTTTTTTTTTTTTTTTTGAGGCGGTGTCTGGCTGTGTCACCCAGGCTGGAGTGCAGTGGCACCAATCTGACTCACTGCAAGCTCAGCCTCCCAGGTTCAGCCATTCTCCTGCCTCAGCCTCCCAGTAGCTGGGACTACAGGCACCCGCCACCACGCGCCCAGCTGGATTTTTTTTGTATTTTTAGTAGAAACGGGGTTTCACCATGTTAGCCAGGATGGTCTCGATCTCCTGACCTCGTGATCCACCCGCCTCGGCCTCCCAAAGTGCTGGGATTACAGGCTTGAGCCACCGCGCCCGGCCTGAGAGGGGAAGATTGTTGAAGCAGTTTGCTTAAGTAGGCAACAGAGGATTTTATCCAATGCATATCTACAGTGACTGACCTTCAATTAGAATTCCAGCAGGTCATTGATACTAACAGGAGAGAAAGAAGACTATATAGTCACAGATGCAAGTAGTTGAAAGTAAAAATTTATTGTAGGAGCTGTGGAGATTCTATTTGTGTTGCTCTAATATTCTCACTGAAATAGGAAACAAGATTATTAGCTATGAGACAGTGAACTAATAATCTACAAAAGTAGGAGAGAAAACAAATTAATACCGTATGGTTGTAGGCTAGCAGTAAGGTCCATTTGTGGTGAGAGACCATTAACTTAAATTTCTGGCATTTAACATAACCAAATATTCACATTTCGTTGATATTATTTTCCTCTTCGGCTTCCAAAAAATTACTCTTGGTGTTTCCTTTATCTATATCATCTTCTCACTTTCAAGTCATCACATATTTGCCTCTTTTTATTATTCATATCTCATCTCTTAGCAAATGTCTTCTCACAAATACATCCTAAAGTGGTTATGGTATTTACACTAAATCTGTCCCACATAGTCTACTTTATTCATGGCCTTCCACTCAGTTTAGCTGTGATTGGTTTTAATTAGGGCATATGACTTCATTTTGGCCAATAAAATAGTCAGCTGGAAGGCTCCTGAGAAAGATTTTTCTCATTCTTAAAGAGTGATAAGTCCTCTTTCTAAGAATGTTGCTGTGTCCAGATGCAATGATGAAACCGCAGCAATAATTTAACTATCATCCTGAGGATAAAGATAAAAAAACAACAATAGGAAATACAGAGAAACAAATTCAGAGCTGGGATGCACCATATTAGAAACTTTCTCACCTCAGGATATCATGTAAAGTAAAATAAAGAAATGTCTCATTTTGAAGCCATGTGAATTAGGGTTTTCTGTTATCTGGAGCTAAACTTATCTTAACTGATACACAACTTAGATAAAATAGCCTCTATCGTATTACCTTGTTTGATTTTCCTTATTCATTTATTACCATCACACATTCTCTTACAGGTGTCTGTGTGTTCTTGTTTGTTGTTTTTTGTCCTCATTAGATGGTAAGCTTCATAACAGTGACACTGCTTTTCTTGTTGACATTGTATTTTCATCACCTATAACAATGCTTGCTACATCATAATCACTCATTAAATACTCATCAGACGTGATGCATGAACATTCTCTTTCAGGCCTCTTTTATTTCCTTTCTTGTCTCACTAGCTCACTCATGAAGTATTTGTTTCCCTTGATTCTTTCCTTGGCTGCTTCCTTCCTCACTGACGGTGTTGTAATTATAAACTTTTAGCCATAGTGTGATGGCCATGGTCAGGTTAGGTATTTGAAAATGCCTATAAGCATTGCCTCAAAGCAATAAAGAACCACAAACTCTTTGGTTCTTTAAGTGAGTGCTGTGGACTGACTCTATCTCCCCAAAAATTTGTATGTTGAAATCTAACCACCACAGTGAGAGTATTAATTGCTGAGGTCTTTAGGAGGTAATTAGGTCATTAAAGCTTTGCCTCATGAATGGAATTAGTGCCCTTATAAAAGAGACCTGAGGAAGACTTTAACCCCTTTTTCCATGTTAGGACACAAAGAAGGTGCCATTCAAGAGGAACAGGCTCTCATCAGACACAGAATCTGCTGATGCCTTATTCTTGGATTCCCCAGCCTCCAGAACTATGGTCAATAAATTTGTTGTTTATAAATTACTCAGTTTAAGATATTTCGTTACAGTAGCCCAAATAGACTCAGATAGACATTGATTATAAGAAGTGGGGTGCTGCTATAACAAATACATAAAAATATGAAAGCACGTTGGAGCTCGGTAATGGGTAAAGCCTGGAGGAATTTTGAAGTACATGCTAGAAACAGCCTGTATGGCTGTAAACTGACTAAAAAAGGAAATTCTGGCAAAGTCTTCAAATTAGAAGAGAGCTGTAGAGAAAACCTCAATCTTCTTAGAAATTACCTAAGTGATCACCACTAGAATGTTTGTGACAGTGAAGGCCATTCTCATTAAATATCAGACTGAAATGAGGAAAGATTTTTAAAAACTAGATGAAAGGTGATTCTTGATATAAAACAGCAAACAACTTGGCTGAATTATGTTCATGTCATAGTGCTCCAGGGAAGGAGTCATGAAATAGAATATTTGGTAGAAGAAATCCTTAAGCAAACAGTTGAGGGTATGGCATGCCTTTACTAGACTGCTTATAGTAAAGTGTGAGAAAAAAGAAACAAAGTTGGAATTCATAATCAAAAGGAAACGGGGGCTTGAAGGTTTGGAAAATTCTCAGCTTGGCTATGTTTTAAAGAGTGGGAAAATGTGTTCAGGAAAGAACATCAAGGATGTGGCCAAGTGAGTATTTGATAAGGAAATTAGCGTGAATAGAAGGAAGCCATTGTATCAAGACAATGGAAGAATGATCCTAAAAGCATTTCAGAGATCTTCGGGATTGCACCACCCATTACAGGCCCAAAATGCCAGGGCTTTTGGGGCACAATTATTACAAATTTCTATTCTCCACATTCCAGTAAAGCACTCTTTGGCTACCCCATCTGTGGTTCAAGCAGGCCCAGGTGCAGCTCAGTTGCCCCTCTGGAAGGCACAGGCAGTAAACCATGGTGGCATTCACACAGTGTCATCTCCAGGAATGTGCAGCTTGCACAAGCTTTGAAAACATGCCTACTTTCACCTGGATTTCAAAGGATGCCCTGGAGAGCCTCAGGGCCCAAGCAAATAACTGCTAAAGTGGTAGAGCCACTGTACAAACCCCCATTAGGGCAATGACCGGTGAAACCATGGGGGCAGGGCCACCAAAAAGAGCTCCCACTAGGGAAATACCCAGTGAAAAGATGGTTACGGGACCACCTTCACAACCTCAGATTAGTACAGTCACAGCCATGCGACTGCAGCCTGAAAGAGCTGCAGGAACCAACCTTCAACCCATGAGAGCTACAGTGTGGGCCTTACCTAGCAAAGCCATTTAGAAGCAAGACTGCTCAGAGTGTGGAGGACCCAACCCCTACCTCAGTGTGTACAAAAGGCTGGACATGGAATCATATAAGTTTATTTTCAAGACTTAAGACTTAATGTTTACACTATTGGGTTTTGAAATTATTTGGGACTAATTATCTTTTTTTTTCTTTCTCTCTTTGGTGTTAGAACTATCTATCCAATGCAAGTTCCACCATTATAGTTTGGGAACACATAACTTGTGTGTAATTTCATAGATTCACAGCTGGAGAGAAATTTACTTCAAAATAAATCTCACCTTGAGTCTCACTTATATCTGATTTAAGTAATACTTAGATGAGACTTTGGATGAGACATTGAACTTCTGAGTTGATGCTTGAATGAGATAAGACTTTAGGGGCTATTAGAATAAAATATATGTATTTTGCTTATGAGAAGAAAATGAATTTGTGGGTTCAGGAGCAGACTGCTGTGACTTAGAATATTTGTTTCCCCCTAAAATTCATATATTGAAACCTAACTACCAAGGTGATGGTATTAAGAGTTGAGGTCTTTAGAAGGTGATTAAGTTTTGAGGGCTTTACCCCATAAATAGAATTAGTGCTCTCATAAAGGAGGCTTTGAGGAGCCTTTTTGACACGTCTGCCGTGTGAGGAGACATAGAAGATGTCATCCAAGAGGAAAGGGCTCTTAGCAGACACAGAATCTGCTGTTGCCTTGCTCTTAGACTTCCCAGTCTCCAGAACCGCTAGCAATAAGTTTCTGCTATTTACAAATTACCCAGTCTAAGTTATTTTATTACAGCATCCTAAATGGACTAAAATAGGTGACCAGCACCTACAGCTTGTCAGGTGGTTAGATTTCAGATGTTTCAGGGCAGAAGCAATCTCTCTAAGTAGGATTGACTAGTTCATTCTCTTCATTTCACACTCCAGTTTAATGGGAAAAGGCAGTAGTCTAATGAGGTGAATTGTGTATAAGCTTCACTCCCCAGGAAAGATTTTCTCACTTTCTTCTTCACCATATAGTTCCTCCCCTCTCCAACTAATGTTCATAGGTCACGTATTTCCACTATTCCTCACAGTATATCAAATATTAACATTATTTTATAAATGAGAAAAAAAATCAAAGGTTAAATATTGCTCCCTGGTAACACAGCTTTCAAGTGGAATAGCTGAGAATTGAGTGTAGATTAGCATGATGCAAGAGCCTAAGAAATTAACCACTAAGTAAAACTGGAGACAAATGGAATTCTAGCTGAACCATCTACGTACTGAAATAATATACTTCTCAGAACAAAAATATTGGATGAAACAGTAGCATATTAGGACTGACCTTATTTGGCAGATCTTAGTTAAGATGTTTCATTTTTTTGTTTGTTTGTTTTTTAAATTCAAATCTGTATTAGTCAGGGTTTGAGAGAGAGAAAGAGTGAGAGAGAGAAAGGAAGGAAGGAAGGAAGGAAGGAAGGAAGGAAGGAAGGAAGGAAGGAAGGAAGGAAGGAAG